>NW_027288222.1:0-100526 GCF_047511675.1 Marmota flaviventris
CTAATTCTAAACCTATCCCTTACATTTAACATTAATCCTAAGCCATAAACCAAGACCTAACAGTAGCCCTAATCCTTTGTCCTAGACCTAACCCCTAGATTTATTCCTAAATCTAAATCTAACTTTAACCCTAGCCTAAACCTAAACCTAACAATAGCTTAAACCTAATGCTAAGCCTAAAATTAGCCCTAACCATAGCCCTAGCCATAAAACAAAACCGAGCCATAGCCCTAACTTTAAAAATTTACCTAAACCAAAACCTGACCCTACACCTAGCCCTAATTTGAGTCCAAACTCTAACCGTAAAAATACTCTGATTTTGAATTTGAACCTAACACTGACCCTAGCTCTCAACGTTATACCTAAACTTACCATTAGACCTTGTCCTAACCCTCATCATATAACTAGCCCAAATCGTAACCCTAGTTCATACATTGGCCATAATTCTAAACCTAGCCCTAACTCTAACCAACACCTAGCCTTAATGCAAGACATAAACCTAGCTTTAACCCTAAACCTGAACCTAACACTAGCCCCTAACCCTAACCCTAAACATAGCTCTAATCCTAGCTCTAATCCTATCCCTTACCCTAAGCTAACCCTAATGCTAATGCTAACCCTAGGCCTAACCCTAATCCTTACCCTAACACAAAACATCACCCTAATACTAGTCTTAACCTTGCCCTCATTATAGGTCTAACCATAACCCAAACCCTATCCATAACCCTGAAACATATTCTGACCCTAATGGGAGCCGTATGTTTAAACCAGACCCTAACCATAAACCGAACCCTAACACTAACACTAGCAGTAAAACTATACCTAAACCTAACCCTAACACTAGCACTAGACCTAAACGTAATCCTAAATCTAGCATATCTCTAGGCCTAGACCTAAACAAAAACCTAGCCCTAGCCCTTATAATAAAACTGAACCTAACACAAACTTTAACGCTACCCCTAGACATAACTCTAGTGATAATTCTGGGTTTAACCCTAACCCTAACTATAACCCGAACACTGACACTGACCCTAACACTAACGCTAGCTCTAACCATCATGCTAATGGTAATCCTAACTGTAAAACTTGACCAAGCCATAATGCTTACCCAAAAAGTAGCCCTAATTATAACCCTTTTTATACATTAGTTTTAGGCCTAACACTAGTCCCAACCTAAACCAAAACCTGGCTCTAATCTGAGTGCTAACCCTATTTTTAACACTAACCCTAAAACTAGCCCTAACCCATCCCCTAACCTTAGTTCTAACCCTAGCTCTAACCCTAGCTCTTACCCTACTCCATTACATTAAACTAAACCCTAAACTTAATGCTAACCCTAGTCCTAACCCTAATCCAGAGCCTAACCCAAACCCTAACCCTATTACTAATGCTAACCCTAACCTTCGATTTAGCTCTAACCCTATCCTAAACCCAAAACCTTACACTGACACTTATTCTGACCCTAACACTTACCGTAAGTCTAAACCTGACCCTAACCCGAAACCGAACCCTAAAATTAGCACTACAAGTAATCCTATACTTAAACCTAAACCTAACACTAGCCATAGACTTAAACCTAATCCTAATCTAGCCATATCTCTAGCCCTAGACCTGAAAAACAACCTAGCCCAGCCCTAACAGTATGCCTTAACCTAAATCAAACTCTAACCCTATCCCTAGACATAACCTAGTCCTAATTCTGGCAGTAACTCCAACACTAACTCTAATCTGAACACTGGCCCTGACCCTAACATAATCCTAGCTCCAAAGCTCACCCTAAACCAAAACCTAATCCTAACACTAGACCTAACCATAACCATAACCCTAAAAACTAGCCCTAATCATAACCCTAGCTCTTACATTACCCATGGCCCTAACCCTAGGCCTAAACTAACACAAAACATAGCCCTAATCCTAGGCCTAAACATAGCCCTAAGTGTAACCCAAAACCTAACCCTAGCCCTAAACCTAACCTTAAGCCTCACTTTAGACCTAACCCTAGCTCAAACCTAACCTTTACCCTTAACATAACCCTAGCCCTATCCCAAAACCTAACCTAACACTAGACATAATCCTAACCTTAACCATAGCACTAACCATAGCTCTAATTATATTCACTACCCTAACCCAAGCCCTAATCCTAACCATGACCCTAGCCCTAAACCTAGCAATAATTCTATCCATTACCATAATCATAATCCTAAGCCTAAAGCTAACCCTAGGCTTAAAGCTTAACCCTATCACAACCCCTAAACCTATCTATTGCCCTAAAACTAACCTGAACCCTAATCCTAAGCCTATTCATTACCCTAACCCTAACTCTAACTCTAATGCTAATTCGAGCCTTAAACCTAAACCTTAACCTAAACCAAACCTTTAAACCAAACACTGACCCTAATAATACACATAGCTGTAAACTTGACCCTTACCCTAAATCTAAACCTAACACTAGACCTAACCATAAACATAACCTGAAACCTATCCCTAACTATAACCCTAGACCTGACATTATAACTATAACCCTAGCCCTAATGCTAACCCTAACCATAACAGGAACAGAAGCTCTCATCGTGGCCAAAAAATTAGCCTTAATCATAACCCTAACCCCAAATTTAAACGCTTTCCCTAGCCCTAAACCAAGATATAACCCCATTGCTTACCCTAAACCTAACCAAAACCCTAATCCTTACACTAAATTTAGCCTAACCTTAACCCTAGGACTAAACCTAACACTAACCCTAGCCCTAATCCTAAACCTAACCCTAGCTTTCAGACTAACCTATAACTATCAACCTAGCCCTAGCCCTAATTCTAACCCTATCACTTACCATAACCTTATTCCTAGCCATAGCCTAGAATAACCCTAGCCCTAAGCTTACACTTTGCCCTAACCCTAGATCTAAAACTAACTCTAATTCTAACCCAAAATCTACACTAAACCGAAACCTAACACTAGCCCTAACCCTAACGCCAATCCTAAAACTAGCCCCTAACCATAGGCTTAGCACTAAAACAAAATTGAGCAATAACACTAACCCTAAACTTTTACCTAAACCAAAACCTAACCTTACATCTAGCCCTAAGCCTAGCCCTAATTTGAATCCTAATCTTAACCCTAAACTACCCCTTAACCTGTCTCTGACATTAACACTAACCCTACCTCTAAACATCACCCTAAACCTAAACCTTACCCTAACACTAGACTTGGTCCTAACCCTAATTCTAAAAACTATTTTAATCATAACCCTAGATCATAAATTAGCCATAATCTTAAACCTAATGCTAAACAAAACCTAGCCCATATCTGATACCTAACCCTGGCTTTCACCCTAACCCTAATTCTAACACTAGCCCTAACTCTAACCTGAACCCTAGCTCTAACCCTAGCTCTAACCTCATACTTTACCCTAGCCAATCCCCAACCCTAATGCTTACCCTAGTCCTAAAACTAATCCTTAGTCAAACACAAACCCTAAACCTATTACTAATCCTAACCCAAGCCCCATTATTGTTATAACCACAACCCCAAATTTTAACCATATCCCTGACAGTTATTCTGACCCTAAACCTAACCAAATCCTAACACTAGCCCTACATATAACCCTATATCTAAACCTAACCCTAACACTAGCCTTGATTAACCTAATCCTAAATCGAGCCAGATCTTTAACCAAGAACTAAACATAAAACTAGCCCTAGCTCTAATGATAACCCTTAACCTAAGCCAAACCAATAACCTAACCATTAGAACAAACCAATACAAATTCTGGCTCTAGCCCGAACCCTAAACCTAATCAAAACACAGAACCTGACACTAACACTAACCCTAGCTATAAAACTGACCCTAATGGAAACCTAAATCTAACACTAGACCTAGCCATAACCATAAACATAACCCTTACATCACCATAGCACTAAAACTAGATCTAAACCTAACACAAAACCTAGCCCTAATCCAAGGCCTAAATCTAGCCCAAAGTGTAATCCTAACCCTAACCTAACCTTATCCCTTACCCTAACCCACCACCCTCATGCTAACCCTAACCATCACCTTAGACCTAACAATAGATAAAACCCAAAAATGAACCCTAAAAATAACCCTAGCCCTAGCCCTAAACCTCATTCTAATCCTAGCCCCAATCATAATGTTAACACTAGTTCTAATACTATCTCTAAAATTAACCATTACCCTAAATCGACCCTTAACCCTAATGATAACACTAGCTCTAATCTTAATTGTAAACCTAACCCTAAACCTAACCCTCATGGTAGCCTTAACCCTAGATAAAAACCTAACCCTTACTCTAACACTAACCTTAGCCCAAACCCTAACACTAACCCTAAATCTAAAACTACCCCTAACCCTAACCTGACATTTAACCCTATCCATACCCTAACTCTAATGATAATCTTAGCCCTAAACCTAACACTAAGCCTAAACCTAAAACTACCACTAACCCTTACCCGATATGTAACCCTATCCATTAACCTAACTCTAAAGATAACCTTCGTTCTAACCCTAAAACTAACCCTAACCTTAACCATAAATCTAACCCTAGACATAATCCTAAACCTAACCCTAACCCTAGCACTAACCCTAGATCAAAACCTAACCTGTACCCTAAACCTAACCCAAACCCTAACCCTAGACCTGGCCTAACCCTAACCCTAACTGTAGTCCTAATCCTATCCAAAAACCTAGCCCTAACACTAGCTCTAATGCTATTCATTACCCTAACAATAACCCTAACCCAAATAGTAACCATAGGCCTAACCCTAACGCTATCACTCACCGTAACCCTACCAATTACACTAATCTTAACCTGAATCCTAAACCTAAACCTATCCATAAATCTAACCCTAATTCTAACCTTAATGCTAATTTTGAGCCCTAACCCTAATAACTAACCTAACACAGACCCGAAACCTGACCCTGACCCTAAAAATACACCTTACTATTACCTGGGCCTTACCTTAAACCTAACATTAGACCTAGCAATGAACTTAACCCTATAACTATCCCTAGCCATAACCCTAAACCTGATATTTTTTCCTATGCAAAAAATTTTGCCCTGAACCTAACATAAACCCTAGCCCTCATCCTAACCCCAAATATAGCCTGAAATCTACACAAACCTAACCCTAGAACTAAACCAAATTCTAATCATTGCCCTAGCCCTAAACCTAGCCTATAACCCCATCCCTTCCCCTAAACCTAACCCTAACCTAATCCTAAACATATCCCTAACCCTAGGCCTAAAACTAACACCAATCCTAGACATATTCCTAGCCCTAATTTTGCCCTAAACTTAACCCTAACCCTAGCCTTAAGTCTAACTCTAACTATCGCCCTTGCTCTATTACTCAATCTAACCTTTCCCTAACGGTAACCCCAACACTAAACCTAACCTTAGCCCTAATTATAGCCATAGCCCTACGACTAGAAATAACCATAACTCTAAATGTACCTCTAAGCCTAAACTCACCCTATCACTAGCAATAATATTAACATTAATCGTAAAACTACCCTTAACTTTAGCCTTAGCCTAAAACATAATGATCCATAGCACTAACCCTAAACCTTAACCTAAACCAAATCCTAACCCTTCATCTAGCCCTAAGCCTACACCTAATTAGAGTCCTATCCCCAACCTAAAACTAACCCTCACACTGACTCTGAACCTAACACTAACCCTAGATCAAAACATCAAACCTGAACTAAAATCTAACCATAAATCTAGACTTAGCCCTAACCGTAACCCTAAAATTATCCCTAATCATAACCCTAGGTCTTACAATATCTGTATCCCTAACCCTAACCCTAATGTAACCCAAAATCTAGCCCTAATGTGAGCCCAACCCTAGCTTTAACGCTAACTCTAAACCTAAACCAAGTCCTAAGCCTTACGCTAAACCTAACCCTAATTTAAACCTTGCACTAACCCTAAACCTAACACTAACCCTAACAGTAACACTAACTATAACTATAACCATAGGCCTAACCTAGCTCTAATCCTATCCATACCCTAACCCTAACCCTAATCCTAAAAATAATGCTAACCCTCAGCTGAACCCTAACACATTCACTAACCGTAACCTATCTGTTACCCTAAACATTAACCCTAACACAAAACCTAACCAAACACCAAACATAGATGTAACACTAACCCTAAAACTAGCCCTAAGTGTAACCCTATGTTCTTATATTAGACGGAGCCCTAAAGCTAACACAAAAAATAGCCTAGCCCTAATCCAAGCTCTAACCCTAGCTTTAACCCTAACCCTAAACCTAACCCTAGCCCTAACTCTAACCCTAACACTAGCCCTAACACTAGTGATAACCCTTTCCCCTTATCCTAAGCCAAACTTTAACCCTAAAGCTACTCTAATCTTAAACCTAATTCTTACCTAACCCAAAACCGAACTCTATTACTAGTCCTAACCCTAATCCTCAATCTAGCTCTATCACTATCCAAAACCCTAACTCTATTCCTGACCCTTATTCTGACCCTAAAACTAACCATAGGTCTAAACCTGACCCTATCCTCAATCGACCCTAATAATGGCACTACCTGTAATCCTTTACTAAAGTTTACCCTAACACTAGACTTAGACCTATGCTTAATCCTTTTTCTACTGATAACACTAGGCCTAGCCTTAAACAAAACTTAGTCCTAGCACTAATATTAAACCTTAAACAAACAAAAATGCTAACCGTACCCCTAGAACAAACCCTAGTCTTAATGCTGGCCCTAAAAATAAACCTAACCCTAAACTGAACACTGACGCTTACCATAACACAAAAACCTAGCTCTAAACCTTATCCTAACAAAAAACATAAACCTAACACTAGACCTAGCCATATCACTAACCCTGAAACAAGCCATCACCATTTGCCAAAACCTACCTCTAACTCTATCCATTACCCTAACACTAAACCTAAACCCAATGCTAACCTTAGCCCTAACCCTCACACTGATTCTAACTCTAATCCTTGTCCTAGTCAAAACACTAGCTCAATCCCTAACCCTTTAACTTAAACTAACCCAAACACTAACCCATGGCCTACACCTAAACCTAACCTTAACCCTAGACTTAATCCTAACACTAAACCTATCCCTAACCTTAGCTCTAAGCCTATATATTACCCTAACTCTAACCCTAATCTTAATGATAACCTTAGCTCAAACCCTAGCTTCTAGCCCTACCCATCATCCTAACCCTAACCCTAACCCTTATGATAATCCTAGCCCTTACCTAAAATCTACTCTAACATTAACCCTTGACATAACCATAAACCTAACCCTTACCATAGAGATAACCCTTGCTCAAATCCTAACCATTACCCTAAACCTAAACCTAAGTCTATCCTAATCCTAATCTTAAACCAAAACCTAACCCTAACTCTAACCCTAACATGAAATCAAACCCTTTGCAATACCCTAAACCTAATAATAACCCTAGCCCTAAACTTAACACTAACCTTGACCCTAACCATAACTATAACCTAGACCCAACCCTAAATCTAACCCTTGCCCTAGCACTAACTCTAGCTCAAACTCTAAACCATATCCTAAACCTAAACCTAACCCAAACTCTAGGCCTAACCCTAACTCTAGCCCTAATACAAACAATAACTGTAGCCCTAACCCTATCCATTATGCTAAGCACACCATAACTCTAAGGCTAACCCTAGGCCTAACCCTAAACCTTTTGCTAACTCTAAACCTATCTATTACCCTACACCTAACATGAACCCTGAACCTAAACCTATCACTACCCTAACCAAACCCTAATGCTAACTCAATCTCTAAACCTAAACCTCACCTAAACAAAAACCCAAAATCTAATTCTAACCCTAGAAGAAATTCTAGGCCTAAATCTAGCCCTAAGCATAAGCCCAACCCTAACCCTAGCCCTAACAGTGTCCCTAAACCTAAACCTAGCCTTAGTCTCAAACCTTACTCCAAAGCCTAACACTTACCATGAATATAAATTTAGAAATGTTACCTTATTCTAAACCCTAACCCTAGCCCTAACACTGAACTTTATCCTATCCCTAAACCTATCTCTATACCTACACCTAACCTAACCCTACACCTAACCTAATTTATAACCCTAGCCTTACCATAATCATAACCCTAACCCTAACCAGAAAACTAAAAATAGACCTAAACTTAAACCTAACACTCACCATAGCCTTAACCCTAGCTCAAAACTTAACCCATACCATAAACCTAACTATAACCATAGCCTTAACATTAACCCTAAAAATAAATCTAACCCTAAACCTAAACCTACATCTAATCATATCCATTACCCTAACCCTTATCCTAACCCTAATGATAACCCAAGCCTAACCTTAGCGCTAACCCTAAACCTACCATAATGCTGTCCCTAGACGTAAGGCTGAAGCAAATTCTCGACCTATCACTAGCACTAACACTAGCTCAAAACCTAGCCCTTACGCTAAACATAACAATAGCCCAAAACCTAACCGAGCAAGAGACCTAACCCTAAACCTTAACCTTAAAACATAAACGTAACCCTTGCCATAGTCCTAACCCTAGATCAAACTATATCAATTTATGCTAAACTTAACACTAACACTAGTCCTAAACCTAAACCTAACCCTAACCCAACCCGACATCTAAACCTGTCCATTACTTTTAACCCTAATGGTAACCCTAATCCTAACCCTAGACCTAATCCTAAATCTAACCCTAATCTTAGTACTAACCCTAGCTCAAACCCTAACCCATATGCTAAACCTAACCCTAATCCTAACTCTATCCCTAATCTTCAACATAACCCTAGCTCTAACCCTAGCTCTAACCTATCCATTAACCCTAATGATAACTATTAACCTAATGCTAACCCTAGGCCTAACCCTAACATTATTCATTACCCTAAATCAAACCTGAGCTCTAAACCTAACCTAAAACCTAAACCTAACCTTTTCCATTAACCCTAACCCTAACTCAAATATAATGCTAATTTGAGACATAACACTAAACCTCAACCTAATCCAAACCCAAAACATGACTCTGACTATTATAATACCCCTAGCTCTCAATGTGAATCTCAACCTAAACCTATCTCTGACACTAGACCTAGCCATAAATCTTACCCGAAATCTATCCCTAACCATAACCCTAGACCTGATATTAGCCCCTAGCCCTAATTCTTGCCCTAACCCTAACACAAATGCTAGCCCTCATCCTACCCCTAAACCTAGCCTTGATCCTAACCCAAGCCCTAACTCTAGCCCTATCCCTAATGTTATCCCTCACCCTAGTTCTGAACCTTGTTATGACCTCATCCCTTCCCACAAATCTAACCCTAATTCTAACCCTAGACTTGTCCTTACACTAATCCTAGACCTGATCCTAGCTCTAATTTAGCCCTAACTCTACCAATAAAACTAACTCTAAGTCTTGCCCTAGCCCTATTCCTAGATCTAACCCTATCCCTTGGTATAACCCTAACACTTGCCCTAACCTTAGCCCCTAACCCTAGCCCTAACCCTAACCCTAGAACTAACCATAACTTTAAGTCCAACCCTAATCCTAAACTTCACACTAACACTAGCCTTAACACTAACAGTAATCCTAAAACTAGCCCTAATCTAGTTCAAGCCCTAAAACAATATCGAGCCATAGCCCTAACCCTAAACTTAACCTAAACCAAAACCTAACCTACACCTAGCCCTAACCCTAGCCCTAATTCAGTATTAACCTAACCCTAAAACTAACCTTGAGACTGACTCTGAGCTTAAACTAACGCTAGATCTACATCACCCTAAAGTATACCTAAACCTAAAGCTAGTACTAGCCATAATTGTAATCCTAAAAGTAGCCCTAATCATAACTCTAGTTCTTACATTATACGTAGCCCTAACCTAACCCAAAACCTGTCCCTAAACTGAGCCCTACACCTCGTTTTAACCCTAACCCTAACCCTAGCCCTAACCATTACCCTAAACCTAAATCTAACCCTAAAACTGGCCCTAACCCTAAACCTAACACTAGACTTCATCCTAACCCTAATCCTAGCCCTAACTCTAGCTCTAAACCTATCCATTACCCTAAACATAACCTGAACTCTAATGATAACCCTACCCTTAAACTTAACCCTAATCCTAAACCTAGACCTGACACTAACCCTAACGGTCGAACTAGCCCTAACCATAGCTCAAACCCTAACACTTATACTAAATCTAACCCTAATACTAACCCAAGACCTAACCCTAATACTAACCCTAGCCATAATCCTAACCATAATCCTAGCCCTAAACCTATCCATTACTGTAAACATAAGCCTAATGCAAGCATAGATCTAAACATAGCTCTACCCCCACCCATTACACTAACCCTACGTATAATCATCATGATAACACTAGTGCTAATCCTAAACCTACTCTAACCCTAACTGTAAACTCAACCCTATTCCTGTTTCTAAGCCTTCACTAACCCTAACTGTAAACCTAACCCTAGACCTAACCACAAACCTTACCCTTGCCATAGTACTAATCCTAGCTCAAAGACTAAGATTTATGCTAAACCTAACACTAATACTAGTCATAAAACTAAATCTAACCGTATACATTTAGGCCTAACCCTAAAAATATGGCTAACACTAACCTTATCCTTACCTAAACCTAAAACGGACACTAAACCTAACCCTATCAATTACTCTAACCCTAACTCTAATCCTAACCCTAATGCTAATTCGAGCCCTAAAACTAAACCAAAACCTAACCCAAACTCTGAGCAAGACACTGACTCTAATAACACACCTATCTCCTAAGCTGACCCTTACCCTAAACATAACCCTTAAACTAAACCTAGCCATAAAACTAACCATAAAAATATCCCTAACTGTAACCCTAGACCTGACATTAGCACTCTACCTAATTCTTGTCTGAAACCTAACCCAAACCCGAGCCCTTATCCTAGCACTAAAACTACCCTTAATCCTAATCCGAACCCTAACCCTAGCTCAAACCCGAATTTCAACCCTCGCCCTAGTTCTGAACCTAGGTATATCCACATACTTTCCCCTATTTCTAACCCTAACCCTAAACCTATAACTAACACTATCCCTAGCCCCAATCCTACGCCTAATCCTAACACTAACCATAGCTCTAATCCTAGCCCTAATTTACTGCTGACTGTAACCATAACTCTAACCCTAGCCCTAAGACTAACACTAACTCTAGCCCTAGACCTATTTCTAGTACCAACCTTATCTATTGCCAAACCCTAACACTAGCCCTAACATCAGTCCTAACCCTAGACATAGTCTTAAATCTAGAACTAACCCAAATTTTAAATCTAACCATAGCTCTAAAGCTAAACCACACCCAAACACTAGCCCTAAATCTAATTCTAATTTAAAAACTAGCCCTAACTCTAACCATAGCCCACAAACAAAACTTAGCTATAGCTCTAATACTAACCCTTAACCTAAACCAAATCCTAATGCTACACCTAGTCCTAACCCTATCCCTACAACTAATACTGACTCTGACCCTAAAACTAACCCTACCTCTAACCATCACCCTAAAACATAAACCTAACCAAAACACTAGACCTAGCCCTAATCCTAACCCTAAAACTATCTCTAAATGTAAAGCTGTTTTTACATTAGCCATAGCCCTAACCCTAACACAAAACCTAATGATAATCTGAGCCTCAACCCTAGTTTTAACTCTAACCCTAACCCTAACCGTACCCAAAACCTAGCTCTAAACCTATACCATACCCTAAAGTCAAACTCTCACCTAATGCAACCCTATTTCTAACACTAATCCTTAGCTTAACCCAAACCCTAACTATATTACTAGTCCTAACCATAGCCCTCATTCTATCTCTAACTCCAACCCAAAGCCTAAGCCTAGCCCTTACCCTTATTCTGACCCTAACACTAATTCTAGGTCAAAGCCTGACCTTAACACTAAACCGAACCCTAACACTAGTCCGACCAGTAAACCTATACCTAAACCTAACCATAACACTAGCACTAGACCTAAACTTAATCCTAAATATAGCCATAGCTCCAGCCCTAGTCCTAAACATTACCTAACCCTAGCCTTAAAATAACCATTAACCTAATTCAAAGACTAAACCTAGGCCTAGACCTAACTCTAGTTTTAATTCTGGCCCTAACCATAAACCCAATGCTAGCCCAAAACACTGATGCTTACCCTAAAACAAACCCTAGCTCCAAACCTTTTCCTAACCCAAAACTTAAACCTAACAGTAGACATATCTATAACTCTAATCCAAAAAAAACTAGCCCTAACCATAAACCTAGCTCTTATATTACCCATAGCCCAACACTAGCCATAAACCTTACACAAAACCTAGCCCTAATACAAGTCCTAAATCTAGACCTAAGCATAACATTAACCCTAACCCTAGCACTAACCTAAACTTAATGCTTGCAGCCATAATCCAAGCTAAAACTCTAACCCTTACTCTAAACAAAACCCTTGCTCTATCCCTAATCCTAACCTTATCCCTATTCCTAAGTGTAACCATAGCCCAAACCCTAGCTCCAATTTTATCTCTTACCTTAAACATAAACCCTAACCCTAATGCTAACCCTAGCCCTAACCCTAACCCTAACCCTAACCCTGATTCTAAACCTAACCCTCGCCCCTAGCCCTAACCCTAGATCAAACAATAACACTTACCCTAAAACCGGACCCTAACAGTAACCCTAGGATTAACCCAAACACTGGCCCTAATCCTAAACCTTAACCTAAGCCCAAACACTAGCACTAACCTATTCATTTGGTTTGCCTAAACCAAATGATAACCCTAGCCCTAACCCTAACCCTATCCCTAACACTAACCCTATACATTGCTCTAAACCAAACCTTAAATGTAAACCTAACTCTATCCATCACTTCAACCCCAACCCTAACCCTAATTCTAATTTTAGCCCTAACCTTAAACCTTATCCCAAACCAAACCCTAACCCATACTCTGACCCTAATAATAACCTAACTCTATAACTGACGCCTACACTGAATCTAACCTTACACTAGACCTAGCCAAAACCTGTCCCTAACACTATTCCTAATCATAACCCTAGACCTAGGCCCTAATCCTAGCCCTAACACTAACACAAACCCTATCCCTCATCCTAGCCCTAAACCCTAGACTTAATCCTAACCCAAACCCTCACCCTAGCCCTATCCCTAAATATAACCCTCGCCGTAGCACTGAACATAACTATATAACACCATCCCTTCCCCTAAAACAAACCCTTACCCTAGCCCTAACCATAGGCCTGACCCTAACATTAATCATAGCACTAATCCTAGCCCTATTTGAACCCAAACCTTAAACCTACCCCTAATCCTACCCCCAAGACTAACTCTAACTCACACCATAGCCCTATATCTATTTATAACTCTATTTGTTACCATAACCCTCACAATAGCCCTAACCTGAGCCAATAACCCTAGAAAGAGCACTAACCCTATATCTTACCATGTCTAAATCTAACCCTAAACTTAAGCCTAAACCTCATTCTACAACTAGCTCTAATACTATTGCTAATCCTAAAACTAGCCCTAATCCAAGCCCTAGCCCAAAAAAAAAAAAAAAAAAATGAGCCATTGCTCTAACACTAAACCTTAACCTGAACCAAACCCTGACCCATAACTAGCCATAACCCAAGCTCTAATTCGAGTTCTAGGCCTAAGACTAACCCTCACCCTGTCTCATATCCAAACACAAAGCCTAGCTCGAAATAGCACCTAACACTAAAACTAATGGTATACTAGACCTAGCCTAAACCCCAACCCTAAAAACTAACCTAATCTAACCCTAGTTCTTACATTGGCCTTAGCAAAACCCAAGCCCTAACACTAACACAAAAATAGCCCGAATCCGAGCATTTACACTAGATTTAACCCTAACCCTAACCCTAAAACTATCCCTAAACATAACCCTAACTTAGCCCTAACTCTAGCTCTAATCCTATCCATTACCCTAAGCCAAACATTATTCATAATGTTAATTCTAGTCCTCATCTAATCCTTAGCCATACCCAAACGATAACCCTATTAGTAGTCCTAACACTAGCCCTCATTCTAGATCAAAACCTAACCCAAATAACCATTAACCTAATGCAAAGACTAACCCTAGCCCTAACCTGACACTAAAACTAATTATAGATCTAAACCTGACCCTACACCAAAACTGAAACCTGAAACTAGCTCTACCAGTAAACTTATACCTAAACCTAACCCTAACACTAACCCTAGACCTAAACCTAATAATAAATCTAGCTATTACTCTAGCCCATGACCTAAACAAAAACTTAGTGCTAGCCCTAAAAATAACCCTTAACATAAACCAAACACTAACCCTACTGCTAGATCTAACCATAATCCTATTCTGGTTTCACCCTAACCCTAACTTTACCTGAACACTGGCCAAGACACTAACATAAAACCCAGCTGTAAACCTGACCCTAACCCCAAACCTAAACCTAACAATAGACCTAGCCCAAACCCTAACCCTAAAACTAGCTCTAATCAAAACCCTAGATCTTACATTACACATAGCACTAAACCCTAGGCCTAAACCTAACACAAAACTTAATTAACCTAACCCTAATCGAGGCCTAAACCTACCCTAAGGATAACCTTCACCCTAACACTAACCCTAGTCCTAACCCTAACCCTAACCCTCACCTTATTCCTAACCCTAGCTCAAAGCCTAGCCCTTAGCCTAAACATAACCCTAGCACTATCCCTAACCATAACACTAACCGTAGCCCTAATCCTAAACTTAACACTAGACCTAACACTAACTCTAACCCTAGCCATTACCCTAACTCTAACCCTAACCTAATGATAACCCTAACTCAAATCTAACCCTAATGAAAACCCTATCCATAACCATAACCAAAACCCTAACCCATACCATAAAACTAATCCTAGACCTAACCCTAAACCTAAACCTTGCCATAGCCTTAACCCTAACTCAAACCCTAACACCCTAAAACCAACAGTAAAGCTAGCCCTAAAACTAAACTTAAACTTAAACCTAACCTTAACCATAAAGCTAACCTTACACCTAACTCAATCTATTACCCTAAACCTAATCCTAACCCTAAAGAAAACCCTATCCCTAACCCTAAACATAACCCTGACCATAACACTAAACCTAACCCTCGTTCTAGACCTAACTCTAGCTCAAAACCAAAACTTTACCATAAATATAACCCTAACTCTAAGCTAGGGTTACTAGCCCTAACCCAAAACCTAACCTAACTCTAGCCCTAATCCTAACCAACCCTAACACTAACCATAGATCTAATCCTATATATTATCCTTATGATAACCCTAATCCTAATGTTAATCCTAGGAATAACCCTAACCCTTTTGCTAACAATAAAGCTCTCCATTGCCCTAAACCTACCCTGAAAACTAAACCTAACCCAGTCAATTACCCTAACCCTAAGTCTAAACCTAATACTCATTTGAGCCCTATCCCAAAACTTTAACATAAAACAAACCCTAACCCTGATCCTGACCCTTAAAATACACCTAGCTCTAAACCTGACCCTTACCCAAAGCCTAACACTTACACTACAAATAGACACAAACCTAACACTAAATGTACCCAAACTGTAAAACTAAGCCCGGCATTAGCCCTAGCCCTAATTCTAGACTTAAACGTACAACAAAACCTAGCCCTCATCCTAGCCCTTAACCTAGCCTTAATCTTAACCCTAACCCTTACCCTAGCCCTAACCCTAATTCTAATCCTCACCCTACCTCTAAACCTAGCTATAACCCCATACCTTACCCTAAAATTAACTATAACCCTAGCCGTAACACTAGGCCTAAGCTGAACATTAACTCTAGCCCTAATCCTAGCCCTGACTTAGCCCTATCCCTAAAACTAACCAAAACCCTAGTCCTACGACTAACTCTAACTCTCACCCTTGCCCTAGCCCTAGTTCTAACCCTATCTGTTACCGTAACCATAACCCTAGTCCTAACCCTTTCCCTATAGTTAAACCTAGCCCTAATCCTGGATCTAACACTAAAACCAAATCTAACCCTAACCCAAAGCCTAAGCCTAACACTAACACGAGACCTAACCTTAATGCTAATCTTATAACTAGCCCAAACCCTAAACCTAGGACTAAAACAAAACTGAGCAAAGCCCTAAACCAAAACCTTAACTTAAACCAAACCCTAACACCTCACCTAGATGAACCCTAATTCGAGTCCTAACTCTAACCTTAAAACTTATCCTGACCCTGACTCAAATCCTAACACTGACCCTAGCTCTAAAGACCTCCTAAATTTAAACCAAACCCTAAAAATAACCCTAACACTAAAACCAGTCATAACCCTAACCTTAAAGCTAACCCTAACCCTGACTGATATCCTTACAGTCACCCTGGCTCTTAAATACAGCCCTCACCTTAAACCGAACACTAACAGTAACCCTTGCCCTTATTTGAATCCTAACCTTAACCCTAAAACTAACGCTGATGATGACTCATATCCTAATAATAACCCTAGCTCTAAATATTACCCTAACCTTAAACCTAAACCTAACACTAGACCCACCCCTAAACCTAAACCTAAAACTAACCCTAATTGTAACCATGGCTCTTACATTAGCCAATGCCCAAATCTAGCCCTAAGCCTATCACAAAAACTAGCCCTAATTGGAGGTCTAAACCTATATTTAACCCTAACCCTAACCCTAACTCTAGCATTAACCCTAGCTCTAAGGCTATCCCTTAACCTAAGAAAAACCCTGACCCTAATGGTAACCCTAGACCTATCTCTAATCCTTAGGCTAAGCAAAACCCTAACCCTATTATTATCCTAACCGTAGCCTTCATTCTAGCTCTAACCCTAGCCCAAACCCTAACACAAACCCTGACCCTTATTCTGACCCTAGCACTAACCCTAGGTCTAAAACTGATCCTAACCATAGACTGAACCCTAACACTAACTCAGGACCTAAACCTAATACTAAATCTAGCCTTAACTCTAGCCCTAGACCTAACCTAACCCTAACCCTAACCATGATTACACTATCCTAACCCTAACAATAATCTTGAACCTAACTCAAACACTAAACCTAACCCTAAACATCGTCCTAATTCTGGCTGTAACCCTAACACTAACTTTAACCAAAACACTGACCCACCCGAACATCTAATTTAACACTAGAGCTAGCAATAACCCTAATCCTACAACTAACCCTCAACATAACCCTAGCTCTTACATTAACCATGGCCCTAACCCTAGGCCTAAACCTAACACAAAACCTAGAGCTAATCCTAGGCCTAAATCAAGACTTAAGCCTAATCCTAACCCTAACCCTAGCCCTAACCCTAACCTAACCCTCACCTTAGTCCTAATCCGAGCTCAAAGCCTAAACATTACTCTAACTTAAACCTACACCTATACCTAAATCTAACCCTAACCCTAGCCCTAATCCTAAACTTATCCATAGCCCTAAACCTAGCTCTAAACCTACCGGTTACTCTAAACCTAAACCTAAACTTATTGATAATCCAAGGCGTAATACTAAACCTAAACCTAAATGGAAAATTAATCCTAGACCTAGCCTTAAACCTCACACTTGCCATAGACCTAACCCTAGCTCAAACCCTAACTCTTACCAGAAACCTAAACATAATCATAGCCCTAACTCTAAGCCTGAAATTCAATCTAATATTAAACATAGCCCTAAATCTACATCTAATCGTATACATTATCCTAACTCTAACCCTATTCCTAATGATGTCCCTAACCCTAACCCTAATCCTATGAGTACTATAATTTTATCCCTAGAAGTAACCCTAAACCTAACCCTCACCCTAGCCCTAACCCTAGCTCAAAACCTAACCCTTATGCTAAACATAAACCTAAGCCTAACCCTAGTTTTAACCCTAACCCTAACCCTAATTCAAGACCTATTCTTAACCATAAGCCTAGCCCTAAACTTAGCTCTAATCCTATCCATTATACTAACAATAATTCTTACCCTAATGCGAACCCTAGGCCAAACCTTAACCCTATCACTAACCCTAACCCTATCAATTACCCTAAACCTAATGTAAACTCTAAACAAAACCCTATCATTAAACTAACCCACACCCTAGTGATAATTCAAGCCCTAATTCTAAAACTTAACCTCAAACAAACTCTAACAAATACTCTGAGCCTAATAAATCTCCTAGCTCTAAGGATGATTTTTACACTAAACCTAACCCTTACACTAGAAATGGCCATAACACTAATCCTAAAACTATCCCCAACCATAAGCTTAAACCTGATAATATTCATAGCCATAATTCTAGCCCTAAACCTGACACAAACCCCAGCCCTTATCCTAGCCCTAAACCTAGTGTTAATTCTAACCCTAAACGTAACTTTAGGCCTAACCTAAAATCTAACCCTAGCCCTAATCTTAGCACTTAATTCAGTCCTATTCCTAACCTTAGGCCTAACCCTAGCCCTATGACTAATTCTTACTCTCACCCTAGACCCATCGCTAGTTCTAACCCTATCCCTTACTGGAACCCTATTCCTACCCTAAACCCAGCCATAACCCTAGCCCTATTATTAGCTCTAGCCCTAACCTAGGTCTAATTTTAACTCTAAATCAAACCCTAATCCTAAGTCTAACCCTAACCCTAACTCTAAATCTAACTTTAACCCTACCCATAAAACAAAACCGAGCCATAGCCCTAACCCTAAACCTTAACCTAAACCAACCTTTAACCCTAACCCTAACCTTAGCTGTTTTTAAGCTGAAAACTAGAACTAACACTTACCCTAACCCTACTCTAAAAATCACCCTAACCCTAACCCTAAACCTAACACTAGAACTACCACTAATCCTAACCCTAAATTTAACACTAATTGTAACCCTGGTAATTACATTAGCCTTATCCCTAACCCTAGCACTAACTTAACCCAAAACCTAGCCCTAATCCAAGCCCTAACCCGAGCTTTAACCCTAACCCTAATCCTATACCTAGCCCTAAACAAAACCATAACCCTATCCCTAACCCTATTTCTAACCCTATCCATTGCCATAACCATAAATCTAGGCCTAAACCTAACCTTATCCCTAATCCTAAACCTATGAATTATTCTAAACAAAATCTAAACCCTAAACCTCATCCTATTATTACACTAACACTAACCATAACCCTAACTCGAGCCCTAATTTAAACCTTAATCTATTCCAAACTTCTAACCCAGAACTTGAAACTAATAATACCCCTAGCCTGACCCTGACACTAAACCTAACCCTTATATTACATGTAGCCATAAACTTAACACTAAAACTATCTTTAAACATAACCCTAGATCTGATATTATCCCTAGCCCTAATCCTAGCCGAACACTAAAATAAATCATAGCCCTCATCCTAGCCCCAAACCTACCCTTAATCATTACCCCAACCCTAACCATAGCCCTAACCCTAATTCTAACATTCCCCTTATCTCTAAACCTAGCTAGAATACCATTCATTACTCTGAACTTAGCCCTAACCCTAACCCTAACTCTAGGCCTAAGGTGAACACCAACCTTAGGCCTAATTCTAGCTCTAATTTAACCATATCCCTAACCCTAAACCTAAGCCTAGGCCTAAGACTAACTCTAACTCTCACACTAGCCCTATCCCTACTTCTAACCCTATCGATTACCTTAATCCTAAACCTAGCCCTAACCCTAGTCCTAAACCTAGCCAAACCATTGCCAAATCCTTATTCTCAGTCCTAACCCTAGATCTAACCCTAACTCTAAATCTAACCCTAAACCTAAGCCTAAGTTTAATATTAACACTAGCCCTAACAATAATGCTAATCATAAAACTAGCCCTAACCCTAACCCTTGCAGAAAACAAAACCGAGCAATAGCCCTAACCCTAAACCTTGCAGAAAACAAAACTGAGCAATAGTCCTAACCCTAAACCTTAACTTACACGAAACCTTAACACTAAACTTAGACCTAACCCTAGCCCTAATTCAAGTTCTAATCTTAACCTTAATACTAACCCTAACTCTGACTCATATCCTAACACTCACCGTAGCTCTAAACACCACCCTAACCTTAAAACGAACTCTTACAGTAATCCTAGCCTTAATTTGAATCCTAATCCTAACCCTAAAACTAAACCTGACCCTGACTATTAACCTAACACTAACACTAGCTCTAAATTTCACCCTAACTTTAAACCTAATCCTAACAATAGAGCTTTAACCTCTAACCACAACCCTAAAACTAACCCTAAAAACCATAGTTATTCCATTAGCCATTGCTCTAACCCAAGCCATAACCCTAACACAAAAACTAGCCCTAATCCGAGCCCTAAACCTAGTTTTAACCCTAAACCTAGCCCTAACACTGGCTCTAACCCTATCCCTTACCCTATGCCAAGCCCTAAACCTAATGCTAATCCTAATCCTAATTCTATTCCTTAATCTAACCCAAACACTAATCCTATTAGTAGTCCTAACCCTAATCCTCATTCTAGCTCTAATTATAACCCAAACCCTTACCCTAACTCTGACACTTATTCTGAACCTAACACTAATCATAGGTCTAAACCTGAACCTAACACTAAACTGAAGCCTAACCCTCGTGCTACTGGTAACCTTACACCTAAACCTAAGCCTAACACTAGCCATAGACCTAAAGAAAAAGCTAGCCCCAGCCCTAATAATAACCCTTAGCCTAAAGCCAAAACTAACCTTTCCCCTAGTTTAACCCTAGTCCTAATTCTGGTTTTCACATTAACCATAACCCTAAACTGAACACTGACTCTAACACTAACAATAACATCACCCTAACCCTAAACCTAAACATAAAACTATACTTAGCTCTAATATTAACCCTAAAATTAGCCCTAATCATAACAAAGTTCTTACATTTGCCATATCCCTAACCTATTGCAAACCCTAGCCCTAACCCAAGCCCTACCCTACCTTTAACCCTGAAGCTAACCATAACCCTAATCTTTGCCCTAACCCTAAACCTAGGCCTAGCCCTAGACCTAATCCTAAGCATAACACTAGCCCTATCACTAGCTCTAACCATATCCATTACCCTAATGATAACCCTAACGCTTCTGCTAACCCTAGGCTGAACCCTAATGCTATCTTTAACCCTATCCATTACCCTACACCTAACCTGAACTCTAAACCTAAAACTATCATTGACCTATCCCTAACTGTAGTGATAAGTTGAGCATTAACCCTAAAACTTAATCTAATAAAAACGCTAAACCTGACCATGACCCTAATAATACTCATTGCTCTAAACCTGACCCTAACAAGAAACGTGACCATTATAATAGACCTAGCTATAAAACAAACCCTAAGACTCTCCCTAACTGTCAACCTAGACATGACAATAGCCCTAGCTCTAATCCTAGTCCTAATCCAAACACCAACCTTACCCCACATTCTAGCCATAAACCTCGCCTTAATCATATACCTATCCCTAACCATAACCCTAAATCTAATCCTCACCCTAGTCATAAAAGTAGCTATAATCCCATCCCTTAACCTAAACCTAACCCTAACCCTAACCCTAACACTAACCCTAGCCTTAGACCTAGGCCTAACCCTAACACCAACCCTAGTCCTAATCCCAGCCCTAATTTAAACCTATCCCTAACCCAACCTTAACCCTAGCCCTAAGACTAACTCAAAATCTCGCCCTAGCCTTATACCTAGTTCTAACCCTATCCATTACCATCACCCTATACCTAGCCCTAAACTTAGCCCTAATCCTAGCCCTATCCTTACCCCTAGCTCAAAGCCTAGATCTAAACCTAACTCTAAATCTAACCCTAAACCTAAGCCTAAACCTCACACTAACACTAGCCCTAATCCTAAAACTAGCCATAACTCTACCCCATCCCTAAAACAAAACCAAATCATAACCCTAACCCTACCCCTAGCCCTAATCCTATCTCTAATTCTAATCCTAACCCTAACCTGAAAACTAATCTGGACTCTGACTCTGACTCTAATATTAAACCTAGCTCTAAACATTATCGTAACCGTAAATTTAACCCTAACACTAGACATAGCCCTATCCCTGACCCTATCACTAGCTCTAATCATAACACTACTTTGTACATTACCCGTAGACTTAACCCTAGCCCTAACATAACCCATATCCTAGCCTTAATCCCAGTCCTAAACCTTGTTTATATATATATATATATATATATATATATATATATATATATATATATATATATATATATATATATATTTAGTTTTCAGTGGACACAACATCTTTATTTTATTGGTATGTGGTGCTAAGGATCGAACCCAGCGCCCTGTGCATGCCAGGTGAGCACACTACTTCTTGAGCCAAATCCCCAGCTGCTAAACCTAGCTTAAACCCTAAAAGTAAATCTAACCCTAACCCAAAAAAAGCCTTAAACCTATACATAATCTTACCCCTAATCTCAGGTCTAACCCTATCCATTACCCTAATGATAACCCATTATGCTAAACCTAGGGCTAACCCTAACCCTATCCATTACACTAAACCACACCTAAGCCCTAACCCTAAACCAAACAAAAGCCCTAATCCTTTACATAAACCTACCCCTAATCTTAAGCCTAACCCTATCCATTACCCTAATGATAACCCTAATCTTAACCCTAGGCCTAACCCTAACCATATCTATTACACTAAACCATAAACCTAACCCTTTCATTACCTTAACCCAAAACCCTAATGATAATCAAGCCCTAAGCCTAAACCCTAACTTAACCCTAACCCTCACCTTGATCTTGACCCTTATAATAACCCTAGTTCTAAAACAACCCTTGTATAAACCTAACCCTTACATTGGACCAAGCCATAAACCTAACACTAAATCTTTATGTAAAGGTAACCCTACACCTGACATTATCCCTAGCCCTAATTTTAGTCCTAACCCTAACACAAACATTAACCCTCATCCTAGCCCTAAACCTAGCTTTAATCATAACCCTAAACCTAAGAGTAGCCCTAACCCTGATACTAACCCTTGCCCTAGACCTCAACCTAGCTATAACCCAGTACCTTACTCTAAACGTAATCCTAACTCTAACCCTTACCCAAGGCCTAAAACTAAAACTAACACAAGCCCTAATTTAGCCGTATCCCTAACCCTAAACGTAACCCTAACCATAGCCCTAAGACTAACTCTAACACTCATACTAGCATTATCACTAGTTCTAACCCTATCCATTACCATAATCCTAAACCTAACCCAAACACTAGTCCTAACCCTTGCCCTATCTTAGCCCTACCCATAACCATAGACAAAAACCTAACTCTAAATCTAATCCTAACCCGAATCCTAAGTCTAACCATTATAAATACATTTATATTTAGACTTTGTGTCTACAGATGTTGGCTTCAATTATTATTTGGAATATAGTCATTAGTTTCATAAAAGGCATACCATTTCTGGTGGTGTATAGAGAACTGAGGGTCAGGGGTAGGATGCTAAGTTAAGGGGGAAAGGAATGAGGGTATGTGATCAATCTGACTTAGCAAATTTGGAGGAGAACTCTAATGAATAGACAGGGGGAATTTATGGAAGAAGGTATAAATTCAAACTCTTTATCTGTATTCATAAAATTACCCTATGTATAAATAGTAAAAGTTAGGATACTGAAAGTGGGATAGAGGGAGAAAGAAAAAAAGAAGAAAAAGTAACAAGAAAGTAAGAAAGAGAGGGAGAAAAAAATAAGAGCAAATAAAGAGGTGGTGAGGTGGGGCCTATGCAATTCCTGTATACTATACAATTCTAGTGATTCAGTTCTTAAAGTCCAATTTCATGGAAATTTCTTGGTTTCACATATGTTGATGTTGTGAGGACCAGAGGGGGAAGGGTAGAGGAGAATGGATGAGAATATCAAGAAAAGAAAAGTAAGAAACAAACAAACAAAAAAAGTCTTTCAGAACTGTTTTCTTTTCTTGCAGTAGGTAGAGTTGTCGATTCCTAGCTTGAGTCTCTGTGCTCAGGGTGGTGGATGTAGCCAGGGTGAGAGGGCTTGAGCTTCTACCTGGAGTCTCCCTACTCTTAGTCTCTGAATTGGAAATCATGTGCCTGTACAGTTGCTGTTACCCATGTATTGTGTTTGGTGAGGTGGATTGTTCTGGAGTGACCTTGCACTGTGTCCAGAGCTCGGTCTGGTGACCCGCAAGCAAAGCCTCTGTGTTCTGTGGCTCCTCTGTCTGTGCAGAGAGTGCCTGTGTGGCTGAGACTGCTGTCTTCACCCAGAGAAAATGTGCAGTGGAGCCATCCATCTGCACTGAGAGCACCCATGCAGCCGTAGTTTTCTTCAAATTTCTATGATACTTGGTAAGATTCATCTTTTACTTAGCCTTACTATGATCCAAAGATTTTGGCCTTGTCAGTTCAATGGTTCACTGTCAGGAACAGTTTGATTTTAAGGTTTCCCTTCATTATGGCTTATTGATGTGAATGAAAATTGAGCTGGAAATCAAACAGGTTTGGCAGGAGGTACTTGAAACTTCACACAATCAGTTCTCAGTGGGCACTCTCTGGTTTCTTTCTTGTGAAGGTAGACCAAAGATGAAGCATGAAAAAGTAACTGTATCTGAGAGCCCTTAAGGAGAAAACAGAGAAACATGTATGTACTGAAATAAGTCTCCCAACAATTTAATCAGATTTCTTTGATACTGTGCAGTATTCATCTTTTAGCTTGCTCCACTAGGCTCCCCAAGGTTGGCACTTCTAGGATCAATGGTTCTCTAAACAGGTAAGGGTTAGTGTTATGGTTAGGGTTAGGGCTAGCTTTAGAGCTAGTGTTAGGATTAGAGTTTGTTTGGTTCAAATTTCTTTGATATTGGAGAGATTTATCTTTTACCTAGCCTTACTATGTGCCCCAGTTTTGGGCCTTCTCAGTTCAATGATTCGCTGTTGGGAATAGTTTGTTTTTAATGTCTCACTTCATTCTGACCTATATGAGTAAATAAGAATGGAGCTTGAAATCAGAGGGTTGATGCTAGCTGGTTGAAACTTCACATATTAAATCAGTTGTCTGTCGGCACTCTCTGGTTTCTTCCTTGTAAATGTAGTGATAAGCTGAAGCATGCAAAACAAGTTTATCCAAGAGCACTTTAGGATAAAACAGGGCAATAAGCATGTACTGAAATACCCCACCAAAATATATTTCGTCAGATTCCTTTGATACTGTGCAGGATTCATCTAAATTCTTTCCTCACTAGTCTCCCCAAGTTTAAAACTTTTATGATCAAAGGTTATCTTAACAGGTTAGGCTTAGGCTTATTGGTAGAGTTAGGGTTACAACTAGTGTTAGGGTTAGAGTTTTTTTTTTTTTTCAACTTTTTGGATACTGGGCAGGATTCATCTTTTCCTTTTTGTAGTATGTTGCTCTCAGGAGCAGTTTTAATTTTCATGTTTCACTTCATTTTGCCCTAGAGGGGTGAATGGAAATGGAGCTAGACTCAAACATGTTTTGTGCTAGTTGTTTGAAATTTAACACACACAATCAGTTCTCAGTGCACATTCTTTCATTTGTTTCTTGTGGTAGTAGACCAAAGCTGAATTATAAAGAAGCAGCTTTATCTGTGAGCACTTTATGAGCAAGCTTCAATTTTTTTTGCATGGATTACTTTGATATTGTACAGGATTCATACTTTTCCTAGTCTTAGTAGGATCCCCAAGTTTGGGTTTTCAAGGTTTGCCAGGTCACTGTCAGGAACAGTTTAAATTTTTAGTTTTCACTTTATTATGGCCTATTGACGTGAGTGAAAATGAAGCTGGAAATCAAACAGTGTTAGTACTAGCTGGTTGAAACTTCACACACTCAATCAACTCTCTGTGGGCACTCTCTGGTTGTTCCTTGTGAAAGTACCTTAAACTGAAGCATTAAAAAAAATAATTTATCCAAGAGCACATTAGGAGAAAACAGGGAAATATGCACGTACTGAAATACATCCCCCCAAATTTGGTCAGATTTCTTTGATACTGCACAGAATTCATCTGTCAGCTTGCCCCATTGGTCTCCTTTATTTGGGGACTACTATGATCAATGGTTTTCTAAGCAGGTTAGGTTAGATTTAGTATTAGGTTAGGGCTAGGGTTACAACTAGTGTTCTGTTAGATTTAGTTTCATTCAAATTTCTCTGATACTGGGCAGGATTCAACTATTACTTAGCCTTACTATGTTCTTTACGTTTTGGCCCCTTGTGTCAAGGATTTGCTCTCCTGAACAGTTTGTATTGTAAGTTTTCATTTCATTTTGACGTATGCATGTAAATGGAAATGCAGCAGGAAATCCAAGAGGGTTGGTGCTAGCTTCTTCAAACCTCACCCACTCAATCAGTTTTCTATGGGCATTCTCTGGTTTATTCCTTGTAAAAGTAGCCATAAGCTAAAGCATGCAAAGCAACTTTATGTGAGAGCACTTTAGGAGAAAAGAGGAAATATGCATGTACTGAACTGCCTCCCAAGTTTTTTCACCAGATTTCTTTGATATTGTGAAGGATTCATCTGTTAGCCTACCCAAACTGGCTCCCCAAGTGTGGAATTTCTAGGATCAAAGGGACTCTAAACAGGTTAAGGTTAGTGTTAGGGTTAGTGTTAGGACTAGGACTAGACCTAGTGTAAAGGTAAGAGTTAGTTTTGTTTTCAAATTTTTATCATACTGGGCAGGATTCACCTTTTTCCTATTTTTTACTATACCCCAAATGTTTGGGCCTCCTACATAAAAGTGTTTTCTCTCAGTAACAGTTTCAATTTTCACATTTCTCTTCTTTTTGCCCCTTAGGGGTGAATGGAAATGAAGCTGGAAATCAAACAGGTTTCGTGCTAGCTGCTTGAAACTTCACATACTCAATCAGTTCTCAGTGAGCATTCTCTTTTTTTTTTCCCTGTGAAGTATCCCTAAGCTGAAGTAGAAAGAAAAAAACTTTATCTCTGAGTGTTTTAGGAGTAAGCCAAATACACATGTACTGAAAGAGCTTCCAATTTTTTGGTCATATTACTTTGATACTGTACAGGATTCATCTTTGACCAACCCTCATAGGCTTCCCAAGTTTGAGCCTTCAAGGTTAAATGGTTCAGTGTCAGGAACAGTTTGAATTTTTAGTTTTCACTACATTATGGCCTATAGGTGTGAACAGAAATGGAGCTGGAAATCAAATAGGGTTGGTGTTAGTTGCATGAAACTTCACACACTCAATCACTTTGCTGTGGGCATGCACTGATTTGTTCCTTGTGAAAATACTTTAAGCTGAAGCATGAAAAACAATTTATCCAAAAGCACTTTAGGAGAAAATAGGGGAAATAGGCACGTACTGAAACACCTTCCCCAATTATTTGTCTCAATTTTTGATACTTGGCAGGATTCATCTGTTACCTTGCCCAACTAAGCACTCCAAGTTTTTGACTTTTATGTTATAAACAGGAAAGGTTTAGTTTTAGAATTAGGGTTAGGGCTAGGGTTAGAACTAATGTTTTGCTTAGAGTTAGTTTTGTTCAAATTTCTTTGATCTCAGTCAGAATTCATTTTTTACCAAGCATTACCATGTTTCTCATGTTGGGCCTTCTCAGTTCAAGGTACAAATTCAAGTGATTGAGTGTGTGAAGTTTTATGCAGCTAGTACCAACCCTATTTGATTTCCAGCTCCATTTCTGTTCCCACCTATAGGCCATAATATATTGAAAACTAAAAGGTTTCATTTTATCCTGATTTCTATGGGTTAGGGTTAAGGTTAGAGCTATAGTTTGGGTTATTTTAGGGCTAGGCCTAGGGTTAGGGCTAGATTTTGAATTAGTTTTAGGGTTAGGGCTAGTGTTAGGGTGAGGTTTAGGCTTAGGGTTAGGGTTAGATTTAGAGTTAGGGTTAGATCCAGGGTTAGGATTAGGGCTAGGATTAGTGTTACAGTAAGGGATAGGGTTAGGACTAGGGAAATGGCTAGGACAAAAGTTAGATTAAGATTTAGGACTAGGCTTAGGGTTAGGGTTAAATCTAAATTACGGCTAGGATTAGGGCTAGGAATAGTGTTAGGCCTCGGGGTAGGGTTAGGTTTAGGAATAGCATTGGGGTTAGGATTAAGTTTAGGGTAATGGGTGGGGTTATAGCTAGCTTTATTGCTACGGTGAGGGTTAGAATTTGGATTAGGGCTAGGGTTAGTGTTTATGTTAGGATTAAGGCTATGTTTAGGGCTAGGGTTTCTGTTAGGTTCAAGGCTAGAACTAGGGCTAGGGCTAATGTCAAGTCTAGGGTTATGATTAAGGATATTTTTAGGGTTATGTTATGGCTAGGTCTAGTGTAAGAGCTATGTTTAGGGTAAGGGTCAGGTTTAGAGTTAGGGTTATTATTAGGGCCATGGTCAGGGTTAGCATTTGGTTTTGGTACAAGTTTAGGTTTAGGGCTTGAATTTGTGTTAGGTTTAGTCTTAGGTTTAGGGTAATGGGTAGAGTTAGCTTTAGCAATAGGGTTAAGGTTAACATTAGTTTAGGGTTATGTTTAGTATAATGAATAGATTTAGAGTTAGGGTTATGGATAGGTTATGGTTTGCATTAAGTCTAAAAGTAGAGTTAGGTTTAGGGATAGGGCTAGGTTTGGTTTACGGTAAGTGTTAGGTTTGAGGCTAGTGTTATGGTTAGGTTAGGGTGAAGATTAGAGTTTGAACTAACGTAATGGCAAGGGCAAGGTTTAGGTTTACATTTAGATCTAGAGATATGTTTATGGTTAGGGTTTTGTTTAGGGTTCGGGTTATGGCTAGAGATTTCCTTACAGTTAGGGTTAGGTTTGTGTAATTGATAATGTTAGATTTAGGGTTAGAGTTAGGGTTAGGGTATGGATTCGGGCTAGTCTTGGGATTAGGTTTAGTGTAAGGCTTAATGTTTCAGCTAGGCTTAGGGCTATGATGAGGTTTAGGTTTTGGTTAGGTCTTGGGATACATTTATGATTAGGGTTAAATTTAGTGTTAGGGATAGATTTACAATTAGGATTAGGGTTAGGGTTATGGTAATTGACAGGGTTAGAACTAAAGTTTGAGCTAGGATTAAGGTTAGGATAAGAGCTAAGGTTAGGGTTATGGTTTACGATAGGGCTAGGGTAGTATTTAGGTTAAGGGTTTGGCTTTGAGCTAGGGTTAGGTCTAAGGCAAGGATTAGTGTTAGGGTTAGTGTTAGGGCTGGGTTAGGGTTAGAGTTATACTTAGGGCTAAGTATAGACCTAGGATTATGGCTAGGTTTGTGTTAGGTTTAGGGTTTGGTTTAGGACTATGGTTAGGTTTATGGCTACTGTTAGGGGTAAGATTAGGGTTAAAATAGGGTTAGGGCTAGGGTTATGTTTAGGAGTAGTATTAGGGTTAGGATTATGGCTAGGTCTAGTGTTAGGACTGGGTTTTGGTTTAGGGTTAGCTTTAGAGATAGGTTAATGTTAGGGTCAGGGTCAGTGTTCCAGATAGGATTAGGGTTAGGGTTAGAGCCAGAATTAGGACTAGTGTTAGGTCTATGGGTAGGGTAAGTGTTTAGGTTAAGGGTTATTATTAGGGCTAGAACTAGGATTTTGTTTCAGTCTAGAGCTAGAATTATAGCTATATTTAGGATTAGTTTTGGGTCTAGATCTATGTTAGTGTTAGGTATAAGTTATAGTCTTACTGGTAGGGCTAGTGTTAGGGTTTGGTTTAGGGTTAGGGTCAGGTTTAGACCTAGGGTTACTGTTAGGATCAGAATAATGGTCAGGGTTAGGATTAGACCTAGAATGATGGGGTAGGATTTATGTTAGGGTTAGGGCTAGGGTTATGTCAACAACTAATGTAGGAACTAGGGTTACGATTAGGGTTAGTTTTTGGGTTAGGGTTAAGGCTAGATCTGGTGTTATGGTTAATTTAAGGTTAGGGTGATGTTTGGAGCTAGGATTAATATTAGGAGCAGTGTCAGAGTCAGGGTTATTTTTAGAGTTAGTGTTAGGGCTAGGTGTAGGTTTATGGTTTGGTTTAGGTTAAGGGTTAGGGTTAGGGATATGGCTTGGTTTTGTTTTAAAGCTAGGGCTAGGGGTAAGGCAAGTTTTAGGATTAGCATTAATGTTAGGGTTAGTGTTAGGGTTTGGTTTAGAATTATGGTTATGGTTAAATTTAGAGTTAGGTTTTAATTTATAGTGAAGTTTAGATCCAGGGTTGGGCTAGGGCTAAGGATAGAACTAGGGATAGGGCTAGGGCAAGAGTTAGAGGTAGGGGCTGGGGACATGGCTCAAGCAGTAGCACACTCGCCTGGCATGCGACTCGGTTTGATTCTCAGCACTGCATACAAACAAAGATGTTGTGTCCTCCATATACTAAAAAAATAAATATTATTTTTTTTTCTCTCTCTCTCTTTAAAAAAAGTGTTTGATTTAGTCTTAAGGCTTGGTTTAGGGTTAGGATAGAACTAAATTAGGGTTAGTGCTAGGTTTAGTGTTAGGGTTAGGCCTAGGGTTAGGAAAAGGATTATGGTTATGTTTAAGATTATGGTTAGGGTTAGGGTTAGGGTTAGGTTTAGGGTAAGGGATGGGGTTATAGCTAGGTTTAAGGCTATGGCGAGGGTCAGAATTAAGGTTAAACCTCAGGGTATGATTCAGGTTAGAATTAAGGATAGGTTTAGGTCTAGTATTAGGGCAAGGGCTAGTTTCAGATCCAGCTTTACAGTTAAAGATAGTTTAGGGTTATGTTAGATGTAGTGTAAGTGTTAGGTTTACCGTTAGTGTCAGGTTTAGAGCTAAGGGTATTGTTTAGGTCAGGGTTGTGATTAGTGTTTGGGATAGGTTAAGGTTTATATTTATTGCTCGAATTAGCATAGGTTTAGGATTAGGGTAATGGGATAGTGAGGTTTATATTTCAAGATATGTTTAGGGTAATGGATAGGGTTAGGATTAGGTATATGGTAAGGTTTAGACCTAGGGTTAGCATTGAGGTTAGGATTATGGCTAGGGTAATGCATAGGGTTAGAGCTAGGGTTAGAACTAAGCTTATGGTTAATATTAGTGCTAGGTTTAGGGTTACGGATAGGGTTAGGGTTAAATCTCGGTTTAGGGCTCAGATTAGGCTAGGTTTTGGGGTAATTTAGGGCTAGGGTTAGGGTTATGGCTAATGTAAGTACTAGGGTTAAAATTAGGGCTAGTTTTTGGGTTAGGTTTAGGGTTAGGGCTAAGTCTAGTGTTATGGTTAAGGGTTATGTTTAGGGTGATGTTTAAAGCTAGGGTTAGTGTTAGCATCAGAATCAGGGTTACTGTTAGATTTAGGGTTCTGCTTAAAACTAGAATTAGGGCTAGGGTTAGGTCTAGGTGTATGGTTAGGGTTTGCTTTTGGATAATGGTTAGGGTTAGGGCTATGGCTCGGTTTTGTATGAGCGTTAGGGCTAGAGTTGGGGCTATTTTTTAAGAGTAGCATTAGGGTTAGGGTTAGGGTTAGTGTTAGGTTTAGTCTTAGGCTTTGCATTATGGTTAGATTTAGAGTTAAGTTTAGATCTAGGGGCTTGGAGTAAGGAAAGGGCTAGGGATAGGCCTAGGGTTAGGGCTAGTTTTAGAGTTCCAGTAGGGGATTGGGTTAGAACTAGTTTTAGGGCTAGGTAGAGAGTTATACTTAGTTTTAGACCTAGGGTTAAGCTTAGGTTAGGGATAGGGCTGTTATGTCTAAGATTATGGATAGGGTTGGTTTTAAGTTAGGTCTAGGTTTAAGGTTAGGATTATGAATAAGTCTATGTTTAATACTAATATGGGCTAGGATTTGTGTTCGGATTAGGGCTAGGATTATATCTAGGTCTAATGTCAGGTTTAGGTTTATGGTTATGGATAGTTTTAGGGTTAAGTTTTGGCTTGGTCTAATGTAAGGATTAGGTTTAGTGTAAGGGCCAGGTTAGATCTAGACGAATTATTAGGGTCAGCATCATGATTAGGGTTTCTTTTAGGTTTGAGTTTAGGGTTAGGGCTCAAATTAGAAATAGGGTTACATTAAGGGTAATGATAGGGTTAGATTTAGGCTTCAGGTTAGGTTTAAGGTAATTGATAGGTTTGGGGTTAGTGATAGGGTTAGGTTTAGGTCTAGGGTTAGCATTAGGGAAAGGGTTATGTTTAGGGTAATGTATATAGTTAGAGTTAAGGTTAGTGCTAGGGTTATGGTTAGGATTAGGTCTTGAAATAGTGTTAGGCCTAGCATTAGAATTAGGATATGGGTTATGATTAGGGTAATGGATACAGTTAGATCTAAGCTTAAAGTTAGACTTATGATTAGGATTAGGCCTTGATTTAGTGTTAAGGTATGGGTTAGAACTATGGTTAGGGTTAGTGTTATGTTTAGTGTAAGAGTTAGGTTGTGAGCTATTATTAGGGTTAGAGCAAGGATTAGGTTCAGGGTTATGTTTTGGGATAGGATTACAGTAGGTTTAGGTTAGGGTTAGGGTTAGAGGAATGATTATAATTAAGTTTAGGTTAGGGTTAGGGTAATAAATATGGTTAAATATATGTTTAGGGTTAGGGATAGGGTTAGATTTAAGTTTAGGGTTAGGGTGAGGTCTATGGTTATGTTTAGGTTTATGGTAAGGGTTAGGGTTTTGTTTATGGTTAGGGCTATATAGAGTATTAGTTAAGGGTTAGGTCTAGGGTTAGATTTTAGTTTAGAGTTAGGATTATGGTTAGTGTTAATGCTACGTTTACAATTAAATTTAGGGTTAGGGTTAGGGTAATGGGTAAGTTTAAAGCTAGGGTTAGGGCTTGTGTTAAGGTTAGGATTAGGACTAGGTTTAGGGTTAGATTCAGGGATAGTTCTAGGTTTATATTTATTGTAAGAATTATGTTTTGAGCTAGGGTGTTGGCAGCAGGTCTACCCTGGCCCCTGGAGCCCAACCTCCACTAGTTTGTTCTGCATGCCAGTGTGGCCAGCTCACACGGCCATGGCGAACTTGGGGTTTTTCTGTTCCTGCTTGTCCGTCTGAGACATATGTGTCCCACGGGAATGCCTTGACCTTTTCCGGTCTGATGGACTTCTTGTTAAGGGAGGTTTCAGTACCTGACAATAACATATGTTGAAACTAAATTTCTCCCCCCTCCCTCCTGCTTTTCAGTAGTTTTCCACTTCTGCTGCTTGGGGTATAAAAAAAAGGTGTGTTAGCAATAAAGGGTATTGACTCCTGGATGAAGAACCTTGGTGTCCTGTGTGTCTTTTAACCTCGCCGTCCCTCGCCGGACTCGGCTCCCTTGGCTGGACGCCGCAATTGGAGGTTCCCACCGAGATCCGGAAAGCAGGGGTAAGCGGACGGTGCTCACCTTCTAAGAAAGAAGGGGGAGGATTGGTTTAAAGATAATTTAAAGAGACAGGGTACGTACCATGGGTAACTCAACAGCGAAGGTTCGTCTGGCCAACAAACTGAAAGAGCTGTTAAATACACAAGGAACAGGAATAAAAACTAAGACAGCAACCGAATTCGTTGAAATTATTGCCCAGGCTTGTCCTTGGTTTCTGACAGGAGGATTTCTTAATAATAGTGACTGGGACCTGGTGAGACATGACCTTCAGAAATTATTGAGGGACCAGGGCTCGGACAGTGTCCCGGTTGCCACCTTTTCCTTATGGAGGTTGGTAAAGGATGCTTTATTAACAGATAAAGTAAAGATCAAGGATCAACTTGCTGAATGTGAACAGGCCCTTAATCAGGTGCAGGAGGAGCAAATGGCAGAATCCTTAAAGGATGAGGGTCCTCTTGAGGACTCGGGCTCAGGGGGTAGGAAACACCTCCAGATTTCTAAGCCCGAAAAGGATCCTGAGGACCTCAGTTCTCTCTCTGAGGAAGAGAAGGGATTAGAAAGGGAGATAGAGGAACTAGAACATTGCCTTAAAAGGGCAAATGTGAGGGTGCCTAGGGCCCCCTCAATTGCCGCACCTCCTCCCTATAATCCTGATTGGAATGAGGACGCCCCTACTAGACAGGCGGGGGTCCACTGGGGTTCTAGAGTGGCTCAGGTTTTTCCAATGATTGAAAACGTCGATGCTGATGGACAGCCGGCCAGAGCCCATGTCCCCCTAGCCTTCAAGGACATAAAACAGCTTAAGGAGGTGGTCATTAATTATGGACCTCATGCCCCTTTAACATTGACCCTCTTCGAGTCCCTCTCAGCCAGTCAACTAATACCTAATGATTGGCAGCAACTTTGCAGGGCTGTGTTATCTAGAGGGGATTTCTTATTGTGGAAAAGTGAATATCATGAAAGGTGCCGTGAGCTGGCTCAGATTAACCTGAATGCGGGCCATCAATGGCAAAATGCCGAAATGTTAACAGGAACTGGGCAGTATGCCACCATAGGCCAACAAATTAGTTACGACCCAGGTGTTTATGCTCAAATAGCCTCAGCTGCGGTCCATGCCTGGAAAGCCCTGCCCATTTCTAAGACTGAAGCAAAAATTTCCAAGATCTCTCAAGGGTCCTCTGAACCTTATTCGGACTTTATAGCCCGCCTAATGCAGGCAGCTGGAAAAATATTCCCTAATCTGGAACAGGCTATGCCACTTATTAGACAACTGGCATATGAAAACGCTAACACTTACTGCCAAAATGCTATTAAGTCCTCCAGGGCCAAAAGTATAGATGATATGATTCGAGCATGCAAAGATATAGATGGGCCTCATATTACTGGTCAGGTTTTGGCCACTGCTCTTAAGACTGGAATGCAAAAATCTGATAACAGGGGAACCCGCTCTAAGGGATGTTTTAAATGTGGAAAAGAGGGACATATAAGGAGAAACTGCCCGGAAAGGAGCGAGGGTGCTGGCAGAGGGATGCCTGGAATTTGTCCTCGATGTCATAAAGGAAATCATTGGAGCAGTGAGTGCAGGTCAAAATTTGACATCCAGGGTAACCCAATACCATCAGGAAACGGGAGCAGGGGCCTGCCCCGGGCCCCAGAAGCCAAAGTGTACGGGCAGTACAGGAACCAAACAGTGCCCCAGGGAGTGGGCGTCTCCGCCGCCTCCCACTGACCAACCCCTTTCTATCTGGGAACTCCCCAGGGGAACACCAGGAAGTGCAGGACTGGACCTCAGTTCCACCTCCCGAGCGGTATTAACTCCCCAAATGGGACCCCAGATGCTGCCTACTCGGGTTTTTGGACCCCTGCCAGAGGGGACAGTGGGACTAGTGTTGGGACGAGGTAGAGCACCTCAGTGGGGCTTGAAGATTCTTACGGGGGTTGTTGATGCTGATTATCAGGGAGAGATAAAAAATAGTAGTAGAAGCTACCCAAGGAATTGTTATTCTTCCCCCTGGGGAGCGTATAGCTCAATTGATGCTGCTACCCTTAGCTTCTATTCCTGGGCACGCCCTCCGTGGGACCCGGGGCAACGGCAGCTTTGGCTCCACTGGAACTCCCCAGGCCTTTTGGGTAGCTCATTTGGATTCGCGTCCCAACCTGACCATTGAGATACAGGACAAGGCTTTCAAGGGAATACTAGATACGGGGGTGGATGTCTCTGTCATTTCTGAAAAACAATGGCCACCTGCCTGGCCCCTCCAGAATCCCTCGGCCATATTACAGGGGATAGGACAAACCCAACCAAAAAGAAGTGCCTCCTTTTTAAAATGGAGAGATGGCGAAGGACATAGTGTCCATTTCCAGCCTTATGTGGTGACTGGACTCCCCATGAACCTTTGGGGGAGGGACTTGCTTCATCAAATGGGGGCTATTCTTACTACCCAGACTTTAAAAGAAAATAATAACTTTGTTAATGATACAATGCTAGACATGGGGTGGATCCCTGGAAGGGGACTAGGAAAGAGACATGAGGGCAGAATATCACCCGTGGATCCAGTGGAACAGGTTACCCAGAGGGGAAGAGACCGGAGAGGACTGGGAAATTTATCCTAGGGGCCACTGAAGTGCGGCCGCCTCCACTGTCCATTACTTGGTTATCAAATGACCCTGTGTGGGTAGAACAGTGGCCCCTAACTAAGGACAAATTACAGGCCGTTTCCCTATTAGTTCAAGACCAGCTTGAGTTAGGACACGTGGTGCCCTCTACCTCCCCTTGGAATAACCCTATTTTTGTTATACAAAAGGGGTCTGGGAAGTGTAGGCTCCTTCAGGACCTACGGGCTATCAATAAAACTATGCAACCCATGGGACCCTTACAGCCTGGGCTACCCTTTCCTACTGTGATCCCAAAGGATTGGCACCTTATTGTCATAGATTTAAAAGATTGTTTCTTCTCTATCCGCTTAGACCCACGAGACTGAAAGCGTTTTGCTTTTTCCTTGCCTTCAACAAACTTTAGGGAACCTTACCAAAGGTATGAATGGACCATCCCACCTCAAGGGATGACTAATAGTCCTACAATGTGTCAATATTTTGTAGCTGAGGTCTTACGACCCTTTCGACAGCAGTTCCCACAGCTCTACCTCATTCATTATATGGATGACATCTTACTGGCAGGGCCCAAGAAAAAAAGGCTTCTTCAATCTTATGAAGTCCTCCAATCCCTTCTAAAAGGGGCAGGGCTGGTCATAGCGCCCAAAAAGGTCCAGTTTCAACACCCTTACAATTATTTGGGATACATCATTAATAACATAGGAATCTTTCCCCAGAGACCCCAGTTCCAGATAAATCAACTCAAAACTTTACATCAGTGGCAGACATTCCTCGGAGAAATACAGTGGCTGTGCCCATCCTTTCATATTCCAACTGGAGAGCTCAAGCCCCTGTATGACCTCTTGCGAGGAGATCCTTCTCCTACGTTGAGTAGAGTACCTACACCAGAAGCCTTACGAGCACTGAGGCTAATAGAAGAGGCTCTGCAGGACATGCAGATTATGCAGATAGATTATTCTCTGTCCTTGTCATTTATAGTTCTATCTTCTAAAATTACTCCCACAGGAGTGTTCTGGCAAACGGGTCCCATTAATTGGGTCCACTTGCCGGCTTCTAACCCCCGGGTACTGACTCCCTTTTATGAGCTAGTTATTAACTTAATTTGGAAGGCTAAATATTTGGGTGATGCATTGTTTGGAAAAACCTTTGACATACTTATTCAACCTTACACTCAAGATATGATACACAAGTTACAACAAGAACATGACCTTTGGTGTCTTTTCCTGTGCAGCTTCAAGGGTCAGATTGATAATCACTTCCCTAAACATAGACTTTTGGAGGGCTTTAAAAGGTGTCCCATTATCTTCCCAAAGATTATGAAAAGGGAACCTATTCCAAAGGCCCAAGCTGTATATACAGATGGGGCCAAAAATGGATTTGCCGTCGTTTTTGATGGATCTCAAATTCTCTGACAACCTGTGTCAGGTCAGTCGGCCCAAAAGGTGGAAGTTGAAGCTTTAATCATAGCTCTCAAAGTCTATAGTTCTATTCCTCTTAATGTATATACTGACAGCTTGTATGTAGCCAATCTGGCTCTAGTCATAGAAACAGCATCATATATTGGAAAGCAATCCACTATCACAGAACAGCTACAGGTAGTACAGCTTCTCATTTGGGCTAGACGAGATCCTTTATACATCGGCCACATCCGAAGCCATACAGGGCTCCCTGGACCTTTGTCAGAGGACAACGCAAAAGCAGACGCTGCTACTCATGCTGTCGGCCTTTCCTGTGTGACGACCGAATATGATAAGGCCTTACAATTCCATAACAAATTTCATTTAAAGGCACAGTCTTTACGCTTCCACACAGGATGTTCACGAGACCAGGCTTTACAAATTGTCTCATTATGTCCAACCTGTGCACCATTTATTCATTCTCCTTCCCTTGCGGTTAATCCAAGAGGACTACAACCTAATGATGTCTGGCAAACTGATGTTACACACTTCCCTACCTTTGGTAAGCTCTCCTTTATACATGTTTCCACTGACACATATTCTGGCTTCATTTTTGCCAACTTACATACTGGAGAGAAGGCTAAGGACGTAATCAGTCATCTTCTAAAAGCCTTTTCCTCCTTGGGCACCCCACGATGCCTCAAAACCGATAATGGTCCCGCATATGTAAGCCAGGCGGTTCAACGGTTTTGCACCCAATGGGAAATTAATCATAAGACTGGAATCCCTTATAATCCACAGGGACAGGCTATCGTGGAATGAGCCCATCAACATTTAAAAACTTATTTACAAAAAACAAAAGAGGGGGAGATATACCGGAATTGTCAGGGACCACAAGCACTTCTAAGTATAACCCTATTTACTTTAAATTTTTTACTCACTGACACTGGAGGGCGCATGGCTGCACAACGCTACTTTTCCCCTCCCACTGTACAAGATGCTCAAATAAGGTGGAAAGATTTATCCACCGGAAAGTGGCAACCCCCGGCTCCACTCTTAGCTAGAGTGAGGGGAGCTGTATGTGTTTTTCCCCCAGGAACTGAGAAGCCCATTTGAATCCCGGAGTGCTGCACCAGACCGGTGAATGAAAATTCAAGACAAAATGAAGTTCCCAAGATGGCTGATCCTGCCACTGTTGTTCTCACCCCTTCAACCTCTAAGCTGATACAGGTTCACTATCAATGCTTGAAGATGGATGATCGCCCCTCTGAGATATACTTCAGACCGATCCGAAGATGAGTGTCCTCCTTAAAAGAAGAACTCCTGCCATATCTTTTCTCTATGCATACTTCTCCCTCTTGCCTTCCTGTACTAGGATCTTTGCTGTCTAATCTCTCGGTCCAATCACATCTGCCATTCGGCGGTGAGGGTCGTGGGTCCCGTAGGTGGAGACAGTTAAGCGCTCACCGCAATAATGTCTTGATAGGTCATAACACCTTGAGCTGATCTTGTAGTACCCAGTGACGGGCAACTTTCACGCTTGCTGTGCAACCTAAGCCAGGGAATCGGGGCCTTCCCAGAGACGGGTAAGCATCGCAAGGGCTGTGAACGACCTAAGACAGGGGCTACTTGATTCCCACTGCCATGCAAAAAACAAAAGAGGGGGACTTATTGGCAGCAGGTCTACCCTGGCCCCTGGAGCCCAACCTCCACTAGTTTGTTCTGCATGCCAGTGTGGCCAGCTCACAAGGCCATGGCGAACTTGCGGTTTTTCTGTTCCTGCTTGTCCGTCTGAGACATATGTGTCCCACGGGAATGCCTTGACCTTTTCCGGTCTGATGGACTTCTTGTTAAGGGAGGTTTCGGTACCTGACAATAACAAATGTTGAAACTAAATTTCTCCCCCCTCCCTCCTGCTTTTGGGTAGATTTCCACTTCTGCTGCTTGGGGTATAAAAAAAGGTGTGTAAGGTGTGTTAGCAATAAAGGGTATTGACTCCTGGATGAAGAACCTTGGTGTCCTGTGTGTCTTTTAACCTCGCCGTCCCTCGCCGGACTCGGCTCCCTTGGTCGGACGCGGCACTAGGGTTAGGACTAAGGCGACGGTTAGGTTTGGGTTAGGTTTATGGTTAAAGTTAGGGTTATGCTTAGGGCTAGGTTAAGGCCTAGAATTAGCTCTAGGTTTTGTGTTAGGTTTAGGCCTAGGGTTAAAGCTGAGGGTAATGTAAGAGCTAGGATTATGAATACGGCTAGTTTTAGGATTAGAGTTATGCCAAGATCTAGTGTTAGGTTTAGATTTTCAGTTATGGCCAGGTTTAGAAGTAGGTTTACTGTTAAAGACAGAGTCAGTGTTTGGGTTAGAGTTCACGTTAGGGTTACAGCCAGAATTAGAAGTAGGTTTAGGTCTAGGGGTAGGGTTAGTGTTTGTGTTAGGATAACGGTTATTGTTAGGCCTAGGACTATGTGTTTGTTTAGGTCTAGAGGTAGAAATAAAGCTAGATTTAGGATTAGGTTTAGGTCCAGGGCTAGTGTTAGGTTTTAGCCTAGTGTTAAGGTCAGGTTTAGAACTAGGGTTTGTGTTAGGCTCAGGATAAGGGTCAGGGTTAGTGTTCGGATTTGGTACAGGATTAGAGCTAGAATGAGAGCTAGGGTCAGGACTATTGATAAGGTTAGGATTTTGGTTAGCCTAAAGATTAGGCATTGGTCTAGGGCTACCATCAGTGTTAGGGTTATTCATAGGGTAAGGGATAGCCTTAGAGCTAGGGTTAGGGCTAGAGTTAGGGTTATGATTAAATCTAGGTATAGGGCTCAGATTAGGGCTAGATTTTGGGTTAGGATTAGGGCTAATGATAGGGCAATGGCTAATGTATTAGCTAGGGTTACAATGAGGGTTAGTTTTAGCGTTCGGGTTAGGGGTAGGTCTAGTGTTAGGGTTAGGTTCATGGTTAAGATGATATTTAGAGCTAGGGTTAGTGTTAGGAAATGAGTCCAGTCAGGGTTAGTGTTTGGACTCGAATTAAGAATAGGTTTACTTTTCAGTTTTATTTTAAGGTTAGGAGGGTGTTTAGAACTTGGGTGAGTGTTAGGATATGAGTCAGGGTCAGGGTTAGATTTAAGGTTAGGGTTAAGTATTGAATTAAGGCTATGCTTAGATCTAGGTGTAGTGTTAGGATTTGGTTTAAGTTAACGTTTATTCTTAGGGCTATTGCTCAGGTTGTTTTATTGCTAGCGTTAGGGTTAGGCCTAGTTTTAAAATTAGCAATAGGTTTAGGTCTAGTTTTAGTGTTAGGCTTAAGCTTCGGGTTAGGATTAGATTTTGGGTTAGGTTTAGATTTAGGGTTAGGGCTAGAAATAAGGATATGGCAAGGGTTAAGGCTAGGGTTAGGGTTATGATAATGGATAGGTTTAGAACTAGGGATAGGGATAGTATGAGAGTTAGAGTTAGTCTTAGGACTAGGGTTAGGGTTAGGTTTAGGTATAAGTTAGCAGTCTGGCCAGTGTTAGGGTTTGCTCTAGGTTTAGGGTCAGTTTTAGAGGTAGGTTTACTCTTAAAAGCAGAGTCAGTGTTTGGGTTTGAGTTAGTGTTACAGCCAGAATTAGAACTAGGTTTAGGTCTTGGGGTAGGGTTAGTGTTTGTGTTAAGTTAAGGGTTACTTTAAGGGCTAGGGATAGGTTTTTGTTTAGGTCTAGGGCTAAAGTTAAGGCTAGATTCAGGATTTGGTTTAGGTCTAGGCTAGTGTTATGGTTTGGTCTACGGTTAGGGCCAGGTTTAGACCTAGGATTAATGTTAGAGTCAAAATAATGGTCAGGGTTAACCTTAGGGTTTGGAATAGGGTTAGATCTAGTGTGAGGGTAGGGTTATGACTATAAATAGGGTTAGGACTTTGGTTAGCTTAAGGATTAGGGATAGGTCTAGGGTTACCATTATTATGGTTTTGCTTTGGATAAGGGATAGGCTTAGAGCTAGGGTTAGAGTAGAGTTAAGTTTAAGTTTAGGGTTAAATCTAGGTTTAGGGCTCAGATTAGTGCTAATTTTTGTGTTAGGGTTAGGGCCAATGTTATGGCAATGGATAATGTAAGAACTAGGTTACAATTAGGGTTAGGGTTAGGGGTAGGTCTAGTGTTAGGGTTAGGTTTAATGTTAGGGTGATTTTTATAGCTAGGTTAGTATAAGGATATAATTCAGAGACAGTGTTAGTTTTAGAGTTAGGGTTAGGACTCAAATAAGGGCTAGATTATTTTAGGGTTCAGTTTAAGATGAGGGTGGTCTTTAGAGCTAGGGTGATTGTTAGGATATGAGTCAGTGTCAGAGTAAGTTTAAGGTTAGGGTTATGGCTCGAATTTAGGCTAGAGTTACTGTTAGGGTTTGGTTTAAGTTTAGGGTGGTGTTTAGACATAAGGTGAGTGTTAGCATATGATTTGGGGTCAGGGTTAGTTTAAGGTTATGGATAGGACTAGAATTAGGGCTAGGGTTAGGTCTAGGTGCAGTGTTAGGGTTTGGTTTATGTTAAGGTTTAAGATTAGGACTATTGCTCAGTTATTTTTTTTTTTTTTTTGAGAGAGAGAGAGAGAGAATTTTTAAATATTTTTTAAATTTTTAAAATTTTTTGGTTGACACACATCTTTTTTTAAATTATATTTTTATTGTTGCTGAGTATTGAACCCAGAATCCCATGCATGCAAGGCAAATGTGCTACCGCTTGAGCCACATCCTCAGCCCCTATTGCTCAGTTTTGTTTTAGTCCTAGGTTATATGATTAGCATTAGGATTAGGGCTAGTGTTTGTGTTAGGCTTAGGCTTAGGGTTAGGTTAAGACTTGGAGTTAGGGTTAGATCTAGGGTTAGTGCTAGGTCTAAGGATAGGACAAGGGTTAGGTCTAGGTTTAGGGTTATGGTAAATAATAGGTATAGAACTAGGGATAAGGTTAACATGAGAGTTAGAGTTAGTCTTAGGGTTGGGGTTATGGTTAGTTTTAGGGATAGGTTTAAATCAGTGTTATGATTAGAACTAGGGTTAGTGTTCAGATTAGTCCTAGCATTAGGGCTAGGTTTAGGGTTAAGTTTATGGTAAGGGATGTGTTATAGCTAGGTTTAGAGGTAGAGTGAGGGTTAGAATTAGTATTGGGGTAGTGTTCGGGTTAGGGTTATGATTAAGTCTAGGTTTAGGGCTAGGATGAGTGCTAGGGTTTGTTGTAGATTTAGGTCTAGAATTAGGGCTAGCGATAATGTTAGAGCTAGTATTACAGTTAGGAGTAGATTTAGGATTAGGTCTATGTCTTATTCTAGTGTATGTGTTAAGGTTAGGCTAAGGGTCAGTTTTAGAGCTAGGGATATTTTCAGGTCAGGGTAATGGTTTGTATTAGGTTAAGATTTAGGGATAGGGCTCAAGTGAGCATTAGGGTTAGAGTTAGGTTTCGAGTAATTAATAGGGTTAGATTTAGTGTTCAGGGTAGGTTTAGGGTATTGGAGAGATTTAGGGTTTGCAATAGGGTTAGGGTTAGGCCTAGGGTTAGCATTAGGAATAGTGTTATCATAAGGGTAATGTATAGGGTTAGAGTTAGGTTTAGGGTTAGGGATAAGGCTAGGGTTATGTTTAGGCCAAAGTTTAGGCCTTGAGCTATGCTTAGGTCTAAGGTGAGGGTTAGATTTAAAGTTAGGGCTAGGTTTAGGGTTAGGGTTATGCTTACGGTAGGTTTAGGCCTTGGATTAGGGCAGGTTTTGTATTAGGTTTAAGTCTAGGGTTAGTGCTATGGGTAAAGTAAGATCTAGGGTTCTAATTAGTGCTAGTATTAGTATTAGGGTTAGTTTTATGGCTAGTTCTAGTGTTTGGTTTAGATTTTGGTTTAGAGTCATTTTTAAAGCTAGATTTAGTGTTAGTTTCAGGATCAGTGTTCAGATTAGAATTAGGGTAAAAGCCAGAATCAGGAGTAGGGTAAAGTCTAGGGGTAGTGTTATTGTTTGGTTTAGGTTAAGGGTTATTTTTAGGGCTATGACTATGTTTTTGTTTATGTCTAGGGCTAGAGTAATCACTAGATTTAGGATTAGGTTTAGGTTTAGGGGTAGTGTTACAGTTAGATTTAGGCAAAAGTTTACTGGTAGGATTACTTTCAGGGTTCAGTTTAGGGTTAGGGACAGATTTAGACCTATAAGTAGTGTGATGGTCAGAATAAGGGTGAATGTTTGGGTTAGGTTTTGGGTTAGGTTTAGAGGTAGAATGAGGGCTATGGTTTGGACTGGTAATAGGGTTAGTGTTTGATTTAGGCTAAGGATTATGATTAGGACTAGGATTAGCATTATGGATAGTGTTTGGCTTAGTATAAGGGACAGGGTTAGAGCTAGGCTTAGAGCTAGGTTTAGGGTTTGGTTTGCAGCTAGGGTTAGGGTTAGGGTTAAATCTATTTTTAGGACTCAGATTACGTCTACTTTTGTTTTAGGGTTAGGGCTAGGTTTAGGACTGTGGCTAAGGTAAGAACTAGGGTTATTAATAGGGTTACTTTTAGGGTTAGGGTTTGGACAAGAATAGTGTTAGCATTTGCTTTAGGGTTACGGTGATATACACAGCTAGGGTTAGTGTTTGGATATGAGTCAGTGTAGGGTTAGTTTAAGTCTTAGGACTCTAATTTGAGCTAGGGTTATGGCTAGTTTTAGGGTTAGGGTTTGGTTTAGGTTAAGTTTAGTTTTGTTTTAGGGCTTGGGCTAGGGTTAGGGTTATTTTTATGATTAGCGATAGTGTTCAGCTAGTGGTAGGGTGAGGTTTAGGCTTAAGGTTAGGCTTAGATTTAGAGTTTATAACTATAATTTAGAGTTATGGTTAGATCCAGGGTTAGGGCTAAGGTTTGGGCTAGTGTTAGAGTTACGGTAATGGACAGGTTTAGAAATAGAAATAGGGCCAGTTTGAGAATTAGAGTTATTGTTAGGGCTAGAGTTAGGGATTTGCTTAGGGTTAGGGATAAATTAGGGCTAGATTAGTGCTAGGGTTAGTGTTAGGGTTAGGCCTATGGTTAGGGTTAGAGTTATGGTTAGTGTTAGTGTTAGGGTCATGGTTAGTTTTAGTAGAAGGGATGAGGTTATGGCTAGGTTCAAGGCTAGGGTGATGGTTAAAATTAGGTATAGGAATAGGATGAGTGTTCAGGTTCGGATTAAAGCTAGGTTTAGGGCTAAGATGAGGGCTAGGGTTTGTGTTAGCATTAGAGCTAGGATTAGAGCTAGGGCTAATTTCAGAGCTAGGGTTATGGTTAGGAATAGTGTTAACTTTAGGTTTATGGCTAGGTCTAGTGGAAAGTTAGTTTTAGGGTAAAGGTCTGTTTTAGAGCTAGGTGTATTTTTATGGTCAGAGTCCGGTTTAGGGTTTGGTTTATGATAAGGTTTAGGGTTAGGGCTCACATTAGCATTAGGGTTAGGGTTAAAGTAATGGATAGTGTTAGGTTTAGGGTTCTGGTTAGGTTTAGAGTAATAGATAGGTTTAGTGTTAGCGATAGGATTAGGGTTAGGCCTAGGGTTAGCATTTGGGTTAGGTTTATGTTTAAGGTAAAGGATAGGGTTACTGCTAGTGTTAGGGCTTGTGGTAACGTTAGAATTTTGGCTAGGTTTAGAGAAAAGCCTAGGATTAGTGTTAGTGTTAGATGTAGCAGAAGTGTTAGGGTTTGAGCTAGGGTTAGGGCTAGGGTGAGTGCTAGAGTTAGAGTCAGGGCTATTGTTAGGGTTAGGGTTAGGGTTATGGCTTGGGTTTGTATTAGGGTTAGGGTTATGTTTAAGGTAATGGATAGAGTTTGTGCTAGGTTTTATGCTATGGTTACAGTTAGGATTAGGGCTAGGTTCAGGGTTAGGTTGAGAGATAGGGCTATTGTTATGTTTAGGGTAAGGATTAGATTTTGAGTAGGGTTAAGGCCAGTGCCAGTGTTAGGGTTAAGGTTAGTGCTAGTAATAGGGATAGGGTTACACTTAGGTCTAGGTTTAGGACTAGGATTAGGGCTAGGTTGTGTGTGAGGTTTAGGGCTAGTGTTAGGTGTATGGGTAATGTAAGAGCTAGGGTTACGATTATGGGTAGATTTAGGGTTTTTCTAGTGTTAGGGTTAGTTTTACAGTTAGGATAATGTTTAGAGCTAGGGTTTGTGCTAGGGTAAGTGTCTAGGGTTAAGTCTAGGGTTTCAGTTAGGGTTAGATTTAGGGTTATGTTTATGGTTAGGTCTAGTGTAATGGTTAGATTTAGGGTAAAGGTCAAGCTTAGAGCTAGATGAATAATTAAGGTCAGGGTATTTTTTATGGTTAAGTTTAGGTTAAGGTTTAGGTTTAGGGTTTTAATAAGCATTAGGGTTAGAGTTAGGATTAGGGTAATGAATAGACTTAAGAATAGAGTACGGGGTTGTTTTAGGGTAGTGCAAAGGTTTAGAGATTGTGATAGTGTTAGTATTAAGCCTAGGGTTAGAATTAGGGTTAGGATTATGGTTAGGGTAATGGATAGGGTTAGAGCTAGGTTTAGGGCTAGGGTTATGGTTAGGATTAGGGCTAGGGTTAGGGTAGTGTATAGAATTAGAGCTATTGTTAGAGCTATGGTTCAGGTTAGGATTAGGGCTAGGGTTAGGTTAGGATTTGGGATAGGGCTAGGGTTATGTTTAGGGTAAAGATTAGGCTTTCATCTAGGGTTAGGTCTAAGGGAAAATTTAGGGTTAGGGATATGGCTACAGTTAGTTTAGGGTTACATTTAGGGCTAGGTTTAGGCTTAGGATTAGGGCTAGGTTTTGTGTTATTTTAGGCCTAGGGTTAGGGCCATGGGTAGTTAAGAGCTAGGGTTATGATTAGGCCTAGTTTTAGGTTTAGTGTTATGGCTAGGTGTAGTGTTAGGATTAGATTTTGAGTTTTGTGAGCTTTGGAGCTAGTTTTATGTTAGGGTCAGGGTCAGTGTTCATGTTAGAGTGAGTGTCGGGGTTAGTGCCAGAATTAGGACTAGGATTAGGTCTAGAAGTAGGGTTAGTGTTTCAGTTATGTTAAGGATGATTGTTAGGGATAGCGGAAGGTTGTTGTTCAGGTCTACGGCTAGAGTTATGGTAAGATTTAAGTTTAGGTTTAGGTCTAGGACTAGTGTTAGGTTTAGGTTTAGGTATAGGATTACCAGTATGTCTAATGTTAGAGTTCGGGTTTGGGTTAGGGTCAGGTTTAGACCTACGGTTATTGTTAGGATCAGTATAAGTTTCAGGGTTAGGATTAGGGTTTGGGTTAGGGTTAGAGCTAGAATGATGGCTAGGATTAGGACTAGTAATAGGGTTAGGATTTGATTTAGGCTATGGATTAGGGTTAGGACTAGTGTTAGCATTAGGTTTAGGGTTTGACTTAAGTTAACAAATAGGATAAAAGCTAGGGTTAGGGAAGGGTTAGGGACTAGCTTATGGCTAGGGTTAGTGTTAGGGTTAAAGCTAGGGTTAGTGTTTGTATTAGGGCTAGGTTTTGGGTTAGGTTAGGGCTAGTGTTAGGGCTACAGCTAATGTATGATCTAGCATTATGATCAGGGCCAGTTTTTGGGTTAGTGTTATGGCTACATCAAGTGTTAAGGTTAGGGTTAGTGTTAGTGTCATGTTTTGAGTTAGAGTTAGTGTTAGGGTCTGGGTCAGTGTTCAGGTTAGAGTTAACTTTAGGGTTAAAAACAGAATTATCCCTGGGGTTAGGTCTAGGGGTAGGGTTAATGTTTGGGTTAGGTTAAGGTTTATTATCAGGTCTAGGGCTAGGTTTTTGTTTATGTCTATGGCTAAAGATATGGCTAGATTTAGAAATAGGTTTAGGTCTAGGGTTATTGTTAGGGTTAGTTTTAGGAATATATTTATTTCTAGTGCTAGTGTTAGGGTTCAGAATAGAGTTAGAGTCAAGTTTAGACTTACAGTTACCATTAGGATCAGAATAAGTGTCAGGTTTGAGTTATGGTTAGAGCTAGAATGAGGGTTATGTTTAGGACTATTAATAGGATTAGGGTTAGGACTAGGGTTAGCATTAGGGTTAGGGTTTGCTTAGGGTAAGGGATAGGATTAGTCCTAGGGTTAGGGCTAGATTTAGGGTAGGGTTAGGGCTAGTGTTACGATTAGGTTTAGTGTTAAATGTAGGGTTACGTTTCAGATTATGGCTAAATTTTGGTTAGAGTTAGGGCTAGGTTTAGAGTTACAGCCAATGTTTTCAGTAGAGTTACGATGTGGGCTAATTATAAGATTGGGGTTAGGACAAGTTCTAGTGTTGGGGATAGGTTTAACATTAGGTTTATGTTTAGAGCTAGGGTTAGTAGTAGGGTCAAAATTAAGGTCCGGGGTATTTTTAGGGTTAGGGTTTGGACTCGAATTAGGGCTAGGTTTAGGGCTAGGTGGAGGGTTAGGTTTTGGTTTAGGGTAAGCTTTAAAGTTAGGGCTATGGCTCAGTTTTCTTTTAGGGCTAGGGTTATGATTAGGGCTAGATTTAAGATTAGCATTAGGTTTAGGACTAGTGTTATGGTTAGGTTTAGTCTCAGGTTTAGAGTTAGATTTAGAGTTAGGATTAGATCTAGGGTTAGGTCTAGGGCTAAGGATATGGTTAAGATTAGTTCTAGGTTTATAGCTAGGATTAGAAATGTGATAAAAATAGGGTTAGAACTAGGGCTAGGGATACAGCGAGAGTGAGAGTTAGTCTTAGGGCTAGGCTTAGGGTTTGGTTATGTATAGGGCTTAATTAGGGCAAGGAATAGGGCTAGGTTTATGTTTATGTTTAGGCCTAGGGTTAGTTTTGGGCTTAGGGCTATGTTTAGTGTAAATAATGGGGTTAGAGCTAGGTTTTGGGCTAGGACAAATGTTAGAATTAGGGTTACAGCTAGGATTTCATTAGAGTTATGATTAAGGCTAGTTTAAGGGCTAAAATGAGGGCTAAGGTTTGTGTTTTGGTTAGGGCTAGGATTAGTGTTAGGGCAAATGTCAGTTCTAGGTTTATGGTTAGGAATAGTTTTAGGGTTAGGTTTATGGTTATGCTTAGTGTAAGGGTTACATTTAGGGTAAGGGTCAAATTTAGAGCTAGGGGTATTATTAGGGTCAGGGCCATGTTTAGGGTTTTGTTTAGGTTAGGGTTTAGGGTTAGAGCTCAAATTAGCATTAGGGTTTGTGTTAGGGTAATGATAGTGTTAGGTTTAGGGTTCAGGTTAGGTTAAACATAATGGATAGAGTTCCGGTTAGGCATAGGTATAGATTTAGGCCTAGGGTTAGCATTAGAATTAGGGCTATGTTTAGCGTAATTGGTAGGATTAGAGCTAAGTTTAGGGCTAGGGTTATAGAAAGGATTAGAACAAGGGTTAGGGTTAGGGCTATGGTTTGTTTTAAAGTTAGGGCTAGCATTACAGCTAGGACAAATGTCAGGTCTATAGTTACCTGAGGAATAGTTTTAGGGTTAGGTTTATGGCTAGGTCTAGTATAAGGGTTAGGTTTAGGGGTAGGGTCAGGTTTAGATCTAGATATATTATTACAGGAAGGGTTAGAGTTAGGGTTTGGCTTAGGTTAAGTTTAGGATTAGGGCTCAAATTAGCCTTAGGGTTAGAGTTAGGGTAATGATAGGGCTAGGTTTAGGGTTCAGGTTAGGTTTAGGTTAATAAATAAGGTTAGGGTTAGCGATAAAGTTAGGGTTAGGCCTAGGGTTACCATTAGGGTTATGATTATGGTTACAATAATGGATAGGTTTAGAGCTAGTGATAAGGCTAGGGTTATGGTTAGGATTCTGGCTAAGGTTAGGGTAAGATTTAGGGCTAGGTTTTGGGTTAGGGTAAGGTTTCAAACTAGGGTTAATTCTCAAATATGGGCTAGGTTTTGAGTTTGGTTAAGGCTAGGGTAAGGGCTATGGCTAATGTATGAACTAGTGTTACAATTAGTGCCAGTTTTAGGGTTAGGGTTAGGGTGATGTTTAGAGCAAGGTTTATATTCAGGGTCAGTTTCAGGGTGAGGGTTAGTTTTAGTGTTAGGTTTAGGACTCGAATTAGGGATACTGATAATGCTAGGTGTAGGATTAGGTTTTGGTTTAGGTTAAGGGTTATGGTTAGGGCTATGGCTCAGTTTTGTTTTAGGGCTAGGGCTAGGGTTAATTCTAGATTTTGGATTAGTGTCAGGGTTTGGGCTAGTGTTAGAGTGAAGTTAGGCTTTAGATTTAGGATTGATCTAGAGTTAGGGCTCATGCTAGAGGTGGGGCTAGGGCTAGTTTTAGGGTTATGGTAAGGAATATGGTTAGAACTAGGGATACGTCTAGGGTGAGAATTAGAGTTATTCTTAGGAGTAGGCTTAGGGTGAGGGTTGGGATTAGGGCTAAATTAGGGGTAGAATTAGCACTAGAGTAGGTGTTAGGGTTAAGCCTAGGGTTTGCGCTGTGGTTAGGGTTAGCACTTGGGTTAGGGTTAAGTTTTGGGGAATGGGTGGGGTTATAGCTACATCTAAGGTTAGGGTGAGAGATAGAATTAGGATTAGGCCTAGGGTTATTGTTCAGTTTAGGATTAAGGCTAGGATTAGGGTTAGGATGAGGGGTAGGTTTTCTGATAGGGTTAGGGCTAAGACTCGGGCTAGGATTCGGGCTAGGTATTATATCAGGTCTAGGGTTAAGGTTAAGGATATTTTTAGGGTTAGGTTGTGGCTAGGTCTAGTTTAAGGTTAGGTTTATGTTAAATGTCAGCTTTAGAGCTAGAGTTATTATTAGTGTCATAGTCAGGTTCAGGGTTAGCATTTGGTTTACATTAAGGTTAAAGGGTTAGGATTCAAATTAGCATTAGGGTTATGTTTAGAGTTAAGGTAATGGTAGGGTTTACTATAGGTTTTAGTTAAGGTTTAAGGTAACGGATGGGTTAGGTTTCAGTGATCAGGTTAGGGTTAGCATTAGGGTTAGGGTTATGTTTAGTGTAATGGATAGTTTTAAGTCTAGGGTTAGGGCTAGGTTATGGTTTTGATTAAGTCTAGGATTAGGGTTAGGTTTAGGGATAGGGCTAGGATTTGGCTTATGGTAAGTGTTAGGGTTAAAGTAAGAGTTAGTTTAAGGTTAAGGTTATGGTTAGGTTAGGATAAGGGTAACTGTTTGAGCTAGGGTTAGGGCTAGTGTGAGGGTTAGGTTTAGGTTCACTTCTGAGTTCAAGATTATGATTAGAGTTAGGTTTAGTGTTAGGGATAGGTTTTTAGTTAGGGTTAGGTTTAGGGTTAGGGTAATGGATATGGTTCATTAGAGTTATGATTAAGGCTAAGTTAAGGGCTAGAATGAGGGCTAGGGTTTGAGTTTTGGTTATGGATAGTATTAGTTTTAGGGCAAATGTCAGTTCTAGGGTTACAGTTAGGGATAGTTTTAGGGTTAGGTTTATTGTTATGTTTAGTGTAAGGGTTATATTTAGGGTAAGGGTCAAATTTAAAGCTAGGGATATTATTAGGGTCGGGATCATATTTAGGGTTTTGCTTAGTTTAGGGTTTAGGGTTAGGGCTCAAATTAGCATTAGGGTTTGGGTTAGGGTAATGATAGGGTTAGGTTTAGGGTTCAGGTTATGTTTAGCATAATGGATAGGGTTACAGTTAGGCATAGGGTTATATTTAGGCCTAGGGTTAGCATTAGATTTAGGGCTCTGTTTAGGGTAATTGATAGGGTTAGAGCTAACTTTAGGGCTAGAGTTATGGATAGGATAAGAGCTAGGGTTATGGATAGGATTAGAGCTAGTGTTAGGTTTAGGATTAGGGTTAGGGCTGTGATTTGTGTTAAGGTTAGGGCTAGCATTGCAGCTAGAGCAAATGTCAGGTCTATGGTTATGTTAGGAATAGTTTTAGGGTTTTGTTTATGGCTAGGTCTATAATAAGGGTTAGGTTTAGGGGTATGGTCAGGGTTAGAGCTAGGTATATTATTACGGGAAGGGTTAGAGTTAAGGTTTGGCTTAGATTAAGTTTGGATTAGGGCTCAAATTAGCATTAGGGTTAGAGTTAGGGTAATGATAGAGTTTGGTTTAGGGTTCAGGTTAGGTTTAGTTTAATGAATAAGGTTAGGGTTAGCGATAAGGTTAGGGTTAGGCCTAGGGTTACCATTAGGGTTATGGTTATGGATAGGGTTAGGGTTAGGGTTAGTGATAAGGTTAGGGTTATGGTTAGGATTCTGGCTAGGGTTAGGGTAAGGTTTAGGGCTAGGTTTTGGGTTAGGGTTAGGTTTAAAACTAGGGTTAAGTCTCAAATATAGGCTAGGTTTTGGGTTTGGTTAGGGCTAGGTCTAGGGCTATGGCTAATGTATGAACTAGTTTTACAATTAGTGCCAGTTTTAGGGTTAGGGTTAGGGTGATGTTTAGAGCAAGGGTTATATTTAGGGTCAGTGTCAGGGTATGGGTTAGTTTTAGTGTTAGGTTTAAAACTCGAATTAGGGTAATGTTAGTGCTAGGTGTACGGTTAGGTTTTGGTTTAGGTTAAGGGTTATGGTTACGGCTATGGCTCAGTTTTATTTTAGGGCTAGGACTAGGGTTCAGGCTGGATTTTGGATTAGCATCAGGGTTACGGCTAGTGTTGGAATGAAGTTTAGGCTTAGGTTTAGGATTAGATTTAGAGTTAGGTTTGATCTAGAATTAGGGCTTATGCTAGGGTAAGAGCTAGGGTTAGGGTTATGGTAAGGAATATTGTTAGAACTAGGGATACGTCTAGGGTGAGAATTAGAGTTATTCTTAGGTGGAGGCTTATGGTGAGGGTTAGGTTTAGGGCTAAATTAGGCCTAGGATGAGGACTAGGGTTAGTGTTAGGGTTCATCCTAGGGGTTGGGCTAGGATTAGGGTTAGCACAGGGGTTAGGGTTTAGTTTAGAGGAATGGGTGGGGTTATAGCCTAGGGTGAGGGTTAGAATTAGGATTAGGCCTAGGGTTATGGTTCAGTTTAGGAAAAGGCTAGGATTAGAGCTAGGATGAAAGGTAGGTTTTCTGATAGGGTTAGGACTACGACATGGGCTAGGGATAATATCAGGTCTAGGGTTATGATTAAGGATAGTTTTAGGGTTAGGTTATGGCTAGGTCTAGTGTAAGGGTTAGGATTATTTTAAAGGTCAGCTTTAAAGCTACAATTATTATTTGTGTCACAGTCAGAGTCAGGGATAGCATTTGGTTTATGCTAAGGTTAAGGGGATAGGGCTCGAATTATTTTTAGGGTTAGGTTTAGAGTTAATGTAATAAAAGGGTTTACCATAGGTTTTAGTTAAGGTTTAAGGTAACAGATGTGTTAGGTTTCAGAGATTGGGTTAAGGTTAGCATTAGGGTTAGGGTTATGTTTAGTGTAATGTGTAGATTTAGAGCTAAGGTTAGGGCTAGGTTATGGTTTTGATTAAGTCTAGGATTAGGGTTAGGTTAAGGGATAGGGCTAGGGTTTGGTTTAAGGTAAGTGTTGGGGTTAGGGTAAGTGTTAGTTTTGGGTTAAGGTTATGGGTAGGTTAGGATAAGGGTTAGTGTTTGAGCTAGGGTTAGGGCTAGTTCGAGGGTTAGGTTTAGGTTCACTTCTGAGTTCAAGATTATAGTTAGAGTTAGGTTTAGTGTTAGGGATAGGGTTTTAATTAGGGTTATTGTTAGGGTTAGGTTAATGGATATGGTTAGAGCTAATGTTTGGGCTATGGTTAAGGTTAGGATTAGGGCTAGGGATAGGATTAGAATGTAGGATAGGGCTAGGGTTATGTTTAGTATAAGGGTTAGGCTTTGAGCTAGGGTTAGGTCTAAGGAGAGGGTTAGGTTTAGAGTTAGAATTAGGGTTAGGGCTAGGCTTAGGTTTATGCTTAGTGCTAAGTTTAGGCCTAGGATTAGCTCTAGGTTTTGTGTTAGGTTTAGGGCTAGGGTTAGGACTATGGGTAATGTAAAAGCTAGGGTTATGTCTAGGGCTAGTTTTAGGTTTAGGGTTATAGCTAGATATAGTGTTAGGTTTAGTGTTTTGGTTAGTGTCAGGTTTAAAGCTAGTTTAATTTTTAAAATCACGGTCAGTGTTCGGGATAGGGTTAGGTTTAGGGTTAGAGTTAGATTTAGGATGAGGTTTAGGTCTAGGGATAGGGTAAGTGTTTGGTTTAGGTTTAGGGTTATTGCTAGGGCTAGTGCTAGGATTTTGTTTGTGTCTAAGGCTAGAGTTGTAGCTATATTTAGGATTAGCTTTGGGTCTAAGTCTAGTGTTAGGCTTAGGTATAAGTATAGGGTTACTTGTAGGTGTAGTTTTAGGTTTTGGTTTAGGTTTAGTGTCAGGTTTATACCTAAGGTTACTTTCAGGGTCAGATGAGGGTCAGGGTTAGATTTAGAGGTAGAATGAGGGCTAGGGTTAAGACTAGTAATATGGTTAGAGTTGAAGTTAGGCTAAGGATTAGGGTTAGGACTAGGGTTAGCATTTGGGTTAGGGTTTGGCTTAGGATAAGGGATAGGGTTAGAGTGAGGGTTAGGGCTAGGCTTAGGGTTAGATTTAGGGCTAGTGTTAGGGTTAAGATTAGGGTTAAAGCTAGGTTTAGGGCTCGGATCCAGGGAAGGATTTGTGTTAGGGTTAATGCTAGAGTTAGAACAATGACTAATGTACAAACTAGGGTTACAATTAAGGCTAGTTTTAGGTTACAGTTAAGGCTAGGTCTAGTGTTATGGTTAACTTAAGTTAGGGTGATGATTAGAGCTAGTATTACTTTTAGGTTTAGCGTCAGGTTCAGAGTGATTTTTAGAGTTAGGGTTAGGGCTAGTTTTAATGTTTGGGTTTGGTTTAGATTAAGGGTTTGGGTTAGGGATATGGCTTGGTTTTGTTTTATGGCTAGGGCCAGGGCTAGTGCAAATTTTAGGATTAGCGTTATGGTTAGGAGTAGTTTTAGGGTTTGATTTGGCTTATGATTACAGTTAAATTTAGAGTTAGGTTTAGATTTAGAGTTAGGTTTAGATCTAGAGTTAGGATAGGGCTAAGGATAGAACTAGGGCTAGGGCTAGGGCAAGAGTTACATTTAGTCTTAGGGTTAGGGTTAGGGTTAGGATAGGATTAAATTAGGGCTGGGATTAGCACTAGGCTTAGTGTTAGTATTAGGCCTAGGGTTAGGGGCAGGAGTTAGGGTTAGGTTTAGGGTTATGGTTAACTTTAAGTTAAGGGATGGGGTTATAGGTAGTTTTAGGGCAAGGGTGAGGGTTAGAATTATGATTAGGGCTTGGGTTATGGCTCAGGTTAGGAATAGGCTAGGTTTAGAACTAGGATTATGGTTTAGGGCTAATTTCAGGTCTAGGTTTATGGTTAAATATAGTTTAAGTTTAGTTTTATGGCTGAGCCTTTTGTAAGCATTAGGTTTAGGGTTAGGGTCAGGTTTAGAGCTAAGGTATTATTAGAATCATGGTCACGATTAGAGTTTTGGATAGGTTAAGGTTTAAAGTTAGGACTTGAATTAGCATTAAGTTTAGGATCAGCGTAATGATAATGTTAGGTTTATGTTTCATGTTAGATTTAGTGTGAAGGTTAGCATAGGGTTAGGTTTAGGCCTAAGGTTAGCATTAGGGTTAGGGTTATGGTTAGGGTAATGGATAGCGTTAAAGCTAGGGTTACAGGTAGGTTTATGGTTACAATTAGTGATAGGGTTGGAGTTAGTTTTAGGGTTATTATGACCAGGGCCAGTGTTAGGTCTTGGTTTGTTTTGAGTTTAGGGTCACGGCTCAAATTAGAGTTAGGGTTAGTGTTACCATAAAGATATGGTTAGGTTTAGGGTTCAGGTTAGGTTTCGATGTAGTGTAAGGGTGAGAGTAAGTTTTGTACAAATTTCATTGATACTTGGAAGGAGTCACCTTTTACCTAGCCTTAATATTCTCCACAGGTTTGGGTCTTCTTTTTTCTATGTTTTGCTATCAGGAGCACTCTGTATTTTAAGGTTTTACTTCATAATGACCCATATAGGTAAATGAAAATGGAGGTTGAAATCAAACCAGGTTGGTGCTAGCTGCTTGAAACTTCAAACGCTGTATCAGTTCTCTGTGGGAACTGTCTGGTTTGTTCCCTGTGAAAGTAGCTCTATATCCAAGAGCCCTTTAACAGAAAAAAGAGAAATATGCATGAACTGAAATACCACCTCAATTATTTGGTCATATTTCTTTGATACTGCATAGGATTCATCTGATAGCTTAGCCCCCTAGGCTCCCCATGTTTGGAACTTCTAAGATTCACAGTTTTTCAAACAGGTTAGGGTTTGTGTTAAGGATAGTGTTAGGGCTAGTGTTAGAGCTAGTATTAGTATTAGAGTTAGTTTTGTTCAAATTTCTTTGATACTGGGCAGGATTCATTTTTTTCCAATCTTACTATACTCCACATGTTTGGGCCTCCTAGGTTCAATGGTTCACTGTAATGAAAAGTTTGTATTTTAAAGTTTCAGTTCATTTTTTCCTCTACAGGTAAATGGAAATGGAGCTGGAAATCAAACAGCATCGTTGCTGCCTGCTTGAAACTTCACACTTCAGGGGCTGGGAATGTGGTTCAAGCAGTAGTGCACTCTCCTGGCATACATGTGGCCCGGGTTCAATCCTCAGCACCACACACAAACAAAGATGTTGCGTCCACCTATAACTAAAAAATACAAAATATTAAAATTCTCTCTCTCTCTCTCTCTCTCTCTCTCTCTCTCTCTCTCTCTCTCTCTCTCCCTTTCTCTCTCTTTCTTTAAAAAATTTTAAAAAAAAAGAAACTTCACACTTCATCAATACTCTGTGAGCAATCTCTGGTTTGTTCTTGTGACAGTAGGCCTAAGCTAAAGCATGTAACAACAACTTTATTTTAGAGTCCCTTAGGAGATAACAGAGAAATATGCATGTACTGATATACTCCATCACCTTTTTGGACAGATGTCTTTGTTACTGTGAAGCATTCATTCCTTAGCTTGCCCACTAGGCTGACCAAGTTTGGAAAATCTATGGTCAAAGATTTCATAAAAAAGTTAGGGTTACGGGAAGATCTAGGGTTAGAGCTAGTGTTAGGGTTAGAGTAGGTTTATTCAAAATTTTTGATACTTTGCAGGATTTATTTTTTAACTAGATTTACTCTGTTCCCCAGGTTAAGGCCTTCTCTGTTCAAAGGTTCACTGTCAGGAACGTTTTGTATTTTAAGATTTCACTTCATTTTGACCTATACAGGAAAGTTAATGGAGTTGAAAATCAAACAGTGATTGTGCTAGCTGCCTGAAACTTCACACACTCCATCAGTTCTTTCTAGGGACTTTGGTATGTTCCTTGTAAATATAGGCCTATGATTAAGCATGCAAAAACAACTTAATCTGAGAGCCCTTCAGGAGAAAACAGGAAAATATGCTTGTACTGAAACACCTCCCATAATTATTTGGTCAGATTTGTTTGACGTTGCGTAGGATTCATCACTTTGCTTGCCCCACAAGGCTCCCCAAGTGCGGGAATTCTAGGATCAAAGCTTCTCTAAACAGGTTAGGGTTAATTTTAGGCGTTTCAACCTAGAAAAACGAAATTTGGGTAGCTAAGTGCAACTGGTATACTCATCTTTCCTGACAAGGATCATCAAGATCAGGTGAGTAAATATTTGCAGAGATTCCAGTTAACTTGGAGCTCTGTTGAAGCTCTGTTGAAGCTCTGTAAATGCTTTCTTAGGAAAGCGTATGTTCCTTGCCTCCACTTAGGACCACTTCAACAGGGAACAAAGCACAGAGAGCACACCAGGATGCATGTATCCCTATAAGGAAAAGTGAAGTGAAACCTAAACATTCAAAAGTGTTCCTGCAAACGAACTTGTCAACCTAGAAGAACGAAATTTGGGTAGCTGAGTGCAACTGGTAAACTCATCTTTCCTGACAAGTATCATCAAGATCAGGTGAGTAAATATTTGCAGAGATTCCAGTTAACTTGGAGCTCTGTTGAAGCTCTGTAAATGCTTTCTTAGGAAAGCGTATGTTCCTTGCCTCCACTTAGGACCACTTCACCAGGGAACCAATCACAGAGAGCACACCGGGAACTAATTGAGTGAGTCAAGCTTCAAGCAGCTAGCACAAACAGTGTTTGATTTAGAGTTCCAAATGCCTGTATTCCTAAAGGTTAAAATGAAGAGAAACCCCCAAAATTCCATGTCTTCCTGAAAGCAAATGTTTCAACGTAGAAGAACGAAATTTTGGCAGCCAAATGCAACTGGTATGATCATCTTTCTTACCTAGTATCAACAAGATCAAGTGAAAAAAGATTCGCTGAAATTCCAGTAAACTTGGGAGTTTTGTGGAAACTCTGCAAACACTTACATAAGAAAGTGTATTTTCCTTGCCTATGCTTGGGGATACTTCAGCAGGGGACAATGCATAAAGAGCCACTGAGAACTCATTGAGTGGGCCAAGTTTCAAACAGGTATCACAAACTGTGTTTGATTGAGCATTCCAAATGCATGTATTCATATAGGGAAAAAAGAAGTTAAACCTGAAAATTCAAAGTGTTCCTGCAAAGGAACTCTTCAACATAAGATGACGAAATTTGGGCTGCCAAGTGCAACTCATATACTCAGTTTTGCTGCCAAGTATCAACAAGATCGGGTGAAAAAATATTTGCTGAGAGTCCAGTAAACTCTGTTCTGTGGATGCTCTACAAACACTTTCAAATGAAAGTTTATTTTTCTCTGCTCTGTTTCGGTGCACAAAAACTGGTAACAAAGCATAGAGAGCACAATGAGAATTCATTCAGTGAGTCAATGTTCAAGCAGCTAGCACAAACCATGTTTGATTTCGATTTCCAAAAGCATGTATCCCTATAGGGGAAAATGTAGTAAAACCTAACTAATCCAAGTCATCCTGCAAAGGAATGATTCAACCTAGCAGAACAAAATTTGTGCTGCCAAGAGCAACTGGTATACACATTTTTTCTACCAAGTATCAACAAGTTCGGGGGAATAAACATTTGCTGAGATTCCAGTAAACTCAGAGTTCTGTGCAAGCTTTGCAAATGCTTTCAAATGAAAGTGTATGTTCCTTGCCTCTGCTTAGAGCTACTACCACAGGGAACAAAGCATAGAGAGCACACCAAGAACGAATTGAGTGAGTCAAGTTTGAAGAAGCTAGCACAAACCGTGTTGGATATACAGTTCCAAATGCATGTATCCCCATAAGGGAAAAGGAAGTGAAACTTAAAATTCAAAGTGCTCCTGCAAATGAACGCTTCAACCCTGAAGAACGAAATTTGGGCAGCCAAGTGAAACCGGTATACTCATCTTTGCTGCCAAGTATCATCAAGATCGGGTGAAAAAATTTTGCTGAGATTCCAGTAAACTCAGAGTTCTGTGGAAGCTCTGCAAACACTTTCAAATGAAAGTATATTTTCCTTGCCTCTGCTTAGGGCTACGTCAACAGGAAACCAAGCATAGGGAGTGCACTGAGAACTAACTGAGTGAGTGAACTTTCATGCAGCTAGTACCAACCGCGTTTGAGTTAGAGTTCCAAATGCATGTATCCCTATAGGGGAAAATGAAGTGAAACCTCAAATTTCAAAGTGTTCCTGTAAACGAACTATTCAACCTAGAAGATCTAAATTTGGGCAGCCAAATGCAACCGGTCTACTTATCTTTGCTGTCACGTCACAACAAGTTAGGGTGAAAAAATATTTTCTGAGAATCCAGGAAACTCACAGTTCTGTGGAATCACTGCAAATGCTTTCAAATGAAAGTTTCTTTCCCTTGCCTCTGCTTAGGGTTACTTCAACAGAAAACAAAGCATAGAGATCACACTGAGAACTAGTTGAGTGAGTTTCAGTTTCAAGCAGCTAGCATAAACCGTGTTTGATGTATAATTCCAGATGCATGTATCCCTATAAGGAAAAGTGAAGTGAAACCTAAACATTCAAAAGTGTTCCTGCAAACGAACTTTTCAACGTAGAAGAACGAAATTTGGGTAGCTAAGTGCAACTGGTAAACTCATCTTTCCTGACAAGTATCATCAAGATCAGGTGAGTAAATATTTGCAGAGATTCCAGTTAACTTGGAGCTCTGTTGAAGCTCTGTAAATGCTTTGTTAGGAAAGCGTATGTTCCTTGCCTCCACTTAGGACCACTTCACCAGGGAACCAATCACAGAGAGCACACCGGGAACTAATTGAGTGAGTCAAGCTTCAAGCAGCTAGCACAAACAGTGTTTGATTTAGAGTTCCAAATGCATGTATTCCTATAGGTTAAAATGAAGAGAAACCCCCAAAATTCCATGTCTTCCTGAAAGCAAATGTTTCAACGTAGAAGAACGAAATTTTGGCAGCCAAATGCAACTGGTATGATCATCTTTCTTACCTAGTATCAACAAGATCAAGTGAAAAAAGATTCGCTGAAATTCCAGTAAACTTGGGAGTTTTGTGGAAGCTCTGCAAACACTTACATAAGAAAGTGTATTTTCCTTGCCTCTGCTTGGGGATACTTCAGCAGGGGACAATGCATAAAGAGCCACTGAGAAGTCATTGAGTGGGCCAAGTTTCAAACAGGTATCACAAACTGTGTTTGATTGAGCATTCCAAATGCATGTATTCATATAGGGAAAAAAGAAGTTAAACCTGAAAATTCAAAGTGTTCCTGCAAAGGAACTCTTCAACATAAGATGACAAAATTTGGGCTGCCAAGTGCAACTCATATACTCAGTTTTGCTGCCAAGTATCAACAAGATCGGGTGAAAAAATATTTGCTGAGACTCCAGTAAACTCTGTTCTGTGGATGCTCTACAAACACTTTCAAATGAAAGTTTATTTTTCTCTGCTCTGTTTCGGTGCACATAAACTGGTAACAAAGCATAGAGAGCACAATGAGAATTCATTCAGTGAGTCAATTTTCAAGCAGCTAGCACAAACCGTGTTTGATTTAGATTTCCAAAAGCATGTATACCTGTAGGGGAAAATGTAGTAAAACCTAACTGATCCAAGTCATCCTGCAAAGGAATGATTCAACCTAGCAGAACAAAATTTGTGCTGCCAAGAGCAACTGGTATACACATTTTTTCTACCAAGTATCAACAAGTTCGGGGGAATAAACATTTGCTGAGATTCCAGTAAACTCAGAGTTCTGTGCAAGCTTTGCAAATGCTTTCAAATGAAAGTGTATGTTCCTTGCCTCTGCTTAGAGCTACTACCACAGGGAACAAAGCATAGAGAGCACACCAAGAACGAATTGAGTGAGTCAAGTTTGAAGAAGCTAGCACAAACCGTGTTGGATATACAGTTCCAAATGCATGTATCCCCATAAGGGAAAAGGAAGTGAAACTTAAAATTCAAAGTGCTCCTGCAAATGAACGCTTCAACCCTGAAGAACGAAATTTGGGCAGCCAAGTGAAACCGGTATACTCATCTTTGCTGCCAAGTATCATCAAGATCGGGTGAAAAAATTTTGCTGAGATTCCAGTAAACTCAGAGTTCTGTGGAAGCTCTGCAAACACTTTCAAATGAAAGTATATTTTCCTTGCCTCTGCTTAGGGCTACGTCAACAGGAAACCAAGCATAGGGAGTGCACTGAGAACTAACTGAGTGAGTGAACTTTCATGCAGCTAGTACCAACCGCGTTTGAGTTAGAGTTCCAAATGCATGTATCCCTATAGGGGAAAATGAAGTGAAACCTCAAATTTCAAAGTGTTCCTGTAAACGAACTATTCAACCTAGAAGATCTAAATTTGGGCAGCCAAATGCAACCGGTCTACTTATCTTTGCTGTCGAGTAACAACTAGTTAGGGTGAAAAAATATTTTCTGAGAATCCAGGAAACTCACAGTTCTGTGGAATCACTGCAAATGCTTTCAAATGAAAGTTTCTTTCCCTTGCCTCTGCTTAGGGTTACTTCAACAGAAAACAAAGCATAGAGATCACACTGAGAACTAGTTGAGTGAGTTTCAGTTTCAAGCAGCTAGCATAAACCGTGTTTGATGTATAATTCCAGATGCATGTATCCCTATAAGGAAAAGTGAAGTGAAACCTAAACATTCAAAAGTGTTCCTGCAAACGAACTTTTCAACGTAGAAGAACGAAATTTGGGTAGCTAAGTGCAACTGGTAAACTCATCTTTCCTGACAAGTATCATCAAGATCAGGTGAGTAAATATTTGCAGAGATTCCAGTTAACTTGGAGCTCTGTTGAAGCTCTGTAAATGCTTTGTTAGGAAAGCGTATGTTCCTTGCCTCCACTTAGGACCACTTCACCAGGGAACCAATCACAGAGAGCACACCGGGAACTAATTGAGTGAGTCAAGCTTCAAGCAGCTAGCACAAACAGTGTTTGATTTAGAGTTCCAAATGCATGTATTCCTATAGGTTAAAATGAAGAGAAACCCCCAAAATTCCATGTCTTCCTGAAAGCAAATGTTTCAACGTAGAAGAACGAAATTTTGGCAGCCAAATGCAACTGGTATGATCATCTTTCTTACCTAGTATCAACAAGATCAAGTGAAAAAAGATTCGCTGAAATTCCAGTAAACTTGGGAGTTTTGTGGAAGCTCTGCAAACACTTACATAAGAAAGTGTATTTTCCTTGCGTCTGCTTGGGGATACTTCAGCATGGGACAATGCATAAAGAGCCACTGAGAACTCATTGAGTGGGCCAAGTTTCAAACAGGTATCACAAACTGTGTTTGATTGAGCATTCCAAATGCATGTATTCATATAGGGAAAAAAGAAGTTAAACCTGAAAATTCAAAGTGTTCCTGCAAAGGAATTCTTCAACATAAGATGACGAAATTTGGGCTGCCAAGTGCAACTCATATACTCAGTTTTGCTGCCAAGTATCAACAAGATCGGGTGAAAAAATATTTGCTGAGAGTCCAGTAAACTCTGTTCTGTGGATGCTCTACAAACACTTTCAAATGAAAGTTTATTTTTCTCTGCTCTGTTTCGGTGCACATAAACGGGTAACAAAGCATAGAGAGCACAATGAGAATTCATTCAGTGAGTCAATTTTCAAGCAGCTAGCACAAACCGTGTTTGATTTAGATTTCCAAAAGCATGTATCCCTATAGGGGAAAATGTAGTAAAACCTAACTAATCCAAGTCATCCTGCAAAGGAATGATTCAACCTAGCAGAACAAAATTTGTGCTGCCAAGAGCAACTGGTATACACATTTTTTCTACCAAGTATCAACAAGTTCGGGGGAATAAACATTTGCTGAGATTCCAGTAAACTCAGAGTTCTGTGCAAGCTTTGCAAATGCTTTCAAATGAAAGTGTATGTTCCTTGCCTCTGCTTAGAGCTACTACCACAGGGAACAAAGCATAGAGAGCACACCAAGAACGAATTGAGTGAGTCAAGTTTGAAGAAGCTAGCACAAACCGTGTTGGATATACAGTTCCAAATGCATGTATCCCCATAAGGGAAAAGGAAGTGAAACTTAAAATTCAAAGTGCTCCTGCAAATGAACGCTTCAACCCTGAAGAACGAAATTTGGGCAGCCAAGTGAAACCGGTATACTCATCTTTGCTGCCAAGTATCATCAAGATCGGGTGAAAAAATTTTGCTGAGATTCCAGTAAACTCAGAGTTCTGTGGAAGCTCTGCAAACACTTTCAAATTAAAGTATATTTTCCTTGCCTCTGCTTAGGGCTACGTCAACAGGAAACCAAGCATAGCGAGTGCACTGAGAACTAACTGAGTGAGTCAACTTTCATGCAGCTAGTACCAACCGCGTTTGAGTTAGAGTTCCAAATGCATGTATCCCTATAGGGGAAAATGAAGTGAAACCTCAAATTTCAAAGTGTTCCTGTAAACGAACTATTCAACCTAGAAGATCTAAATTTGGGCAGCCAAATGCAACCGGTCTACTTATCTTTGCTGTCGAGTAACAACTACTTAGGGTGAAAAAATATTTTCTGAGAATCCAGGAAACTCACAGTTCTGTGGAATCACTGCAAATGCTTTCAAATGAAAGTTTCTTTCCCTTGCCTCTGCTTAGGGTTACTTCAACAGAAAACAAAGCATAGAGATCACACTGAGAACTAGTTGAGTGAGTTTCAGTTTCAAGCAGCTAGCATAAACCGTGTTTGATGTATAATTCCAGATGCATGTATCCCTATAAGGAAAAGTGAAGTGAAACCTAAACATTCAAAAGTGTTCCTGCAAACGAACTATTCAACCTAGAAGATCTAAATTTGGGCAGCCAAATGCAACCGGTCTACTTATCTTTGCTGTTGAGTAACAACTAGTTAGGGTGAAAAAATATTTGCTGAGAATCCAGGAAACACACAGTTCTGTGGAATCACTGCAAATACTTTCAAATGAAAGTTTCTTTCCCTTGCCTCTGCTTAGGGTTACTTCAACAGAAAACAAAGCATAGAGATCACACTGAGAACTAGTTGAGTGAGTTTCAGTTTCAAGCAGCTAGCATAAACCGTGTTTGATGTATAATTCCAGATGCATGTATCCCTATAATGAAAAGTGAAGTGAAACCTAAACATTCAAAAGCGTTCCTGCAAACGAACTTTTCAACGTAGAAGAACGAAATTTGGGTAGCTAAGTGCAACTGGTAAACTCATCTTTCCTGACAAGTATCATCAAGATCAGGTGAGTAAATATTTGCAGAGATTCCAGTTAACTTGGAGCTCTGTTGAAGCTCTCTAAATGCTTTTTAGGAAAGCGTATGTTCCTTGCCTCCACTTAGGACCACTTCACCAGGGAACCAATCACAGAGAACACACTGGGAACTAATTGAGTGAGTCAAGCTTCAAGCAACTAGCACAAACAGTGTTTGATTTAGAGTTCCAAATGCATGTATTCCTATAGGTTAAAATGAAGAGAAACCCCCAAAATTCCATGTCTTCCTGAAAGCAAATGTTTCAACGTAGAAGAACGAAATTTTGGCAGCCAAATGCAACTGGTATGATCATCTTTCTTACCTAGTATCAACAAGATCAAGTGAAAAAAGATTCGCTGAAATTCCAGTAAACTTGGGAGTTTTGTGGAAGCTCTGCAAACACTTACATAAGAAAGTGTATTTTCCTTGCGTCTGCTTGGGGATACTTCAGCATGGGACAATGCATAAAGAGCCACTGAGAACTCATTGAGTGGGCCAAGTTTCAAACAGGTATCACAAACTGTGTTTGATTGAGCATTCCAAATGCATGTATTCATATAGGGAAAAAAGAAGTTAAACCTGAAAATTCAAAGTGTTCCTGCAAAGGAATTCTTCAACATAAGATGACGAAATTTGGGCTGCCAAGTGCAACTCATATACTCAGTTTTGCTGCCAAGTATCAACAAGATCGGGTGAAAAAATATTTGCTGAGAGTCCAGTAAACTCTGTTCTGTGGATGCTCTACAAACACTTTCAAATGAAAGTTTATTTTTCTCTGCTCTGTTTCGGTGCACATAAACGGGTAACAAAGCATAGAGAGCACAATGAGAATTCATTCAGTGAGTCAATTTTCAAGCAGCTAGCACAAACCGTGTTTGATTTCGATTTCCAAAAGCATGTATCCCTATAGGGGAAAATGTAGTAAAACCTAACTAATCCAAGTCATCCTGCAAAGGAATGATTCAACCTAGCAGAACAAAATTTGTGCTGCCAAGAGCAACTGGTATACACATTTTTTCTACCAAGTATCAACAAGTTCGGGGGAATAAACATTTGCTGAGATTCCAGTAAACTCAGAGTTCTGTGCAAGCTTTGCAAATGCTTTCAAATGAAAGTGTATGTTCCTTGCCTCTGCTTAGAGCTACTACCACAGGGAACAAAGCATAGAGAGCACACCAAGAACGAATTGAGTGAGTCAAGTTTGAAGAAGCTAGCACAAACCGTGTTGGATATACAGTTCCAAATGCATGTATCCCCATAAGGGAAAAGGAAGTGAAACTTAAAATTCAAAGTGCTCCTGCAAATGAACGCTTCAACCCTGAAGAACGAAATTTGGGCAGCCAAGTGAAACCGGTATACTCATCTTTGCTGCCAAGTATCATCAAGATCGGGTGAAAAAATTTTGCTGAGATTCCAGTAAACTCAGAGTTCTGTGGAAGCTCTGCAAACACTTTCAAATGAAAGTATATTTTCCTTGCCTCTGCTTAGGGCTACGTCAACAGGAAACCAAGCATAGGGAGTGCACTGAGAACTAACTGAGTGAGTGAACTTTCATGCAGCTAGTACCAACCGCGTTTGAGTTAGAGTTCCAAATGCATGTATCCCTATAGGGGAAAATGAAGTGAAACCTCAAATTTCAAAGTGTTCCTGTAAACGAACTATTCAACCTAGAAGATCTAAATTTGGGCAGCCAAATGCAACCGGTCTACTTATCTTTGCTGTCACGTCACAACAAGTTAGGGTGAAAAAATATTTTCTGAGAATCCAGGAAACTCACAGTTCTGTGGAATCACTGCAAATGCTTTCAAATGAAAGTTTCTTTCCCTTGCCTCTGCTTAGGGTTACTTCAACAGAAAACAAAGCATAGAGATCACACTGAGAACTAGTTGAGTGAGTTTCAGTTTCAAGCAGCTAGCATAAACCGTGTTTGATGTATAATTCCAGATGCATGTATCCCTATAAGGAAAAGTGAAGTGAAACCTAAACATTCAAAAGTGTTCCTGCAAACGAACTTTTCAACGTAGAAGAACGAAATTTGGGTAGCTAAGTGCAACTGGTAAACTCATCTTTCCTGACAAGTATCATCAAGATCAGGTGAGTAAATATTTGCAGAGATTCCAGTTAACTTGGAGATCTGTTGAAGCTCTGTAAATGCTTTCTTAGGAAAGCGTATGTTCCTTGCCTCCACTTAGGACCACTTCACCAGGGAACCAATCACAGAGAGCACACCGGGAACTAATTGAGTGAGTCAAGCTTCAAGCAGCTAGCACAAACAGTGTTTGATTTAGAGTTCCAAATGCATGTATTCCTATAGGTTAAAATGAAGAGAAACCCCCAAAATTCCATGTCTTCCTGAAAGCAAATGTTTCAACGTACAAGAACGAAATTTTGGCAGCCAAATGCAACTGGTATGATCATCTTTCTTACCTAGTATCAACAAGATCAAGTGAAAAAAGATTCGCTGAAATTCCAGTAAACTTGGGAGTTTTGTGGAAGCTCTGCAAACACTTACATAAGAAAGTGTATTTTCCTTGCGTCTGCTTGGGGATACTTCAGCATGGGACAATGCATAAAGAGCCACTGAGAACTCATTGAGTGGGCCAAGTTTCAAACAGGTATCACAAACTGTGTTTGATTGAGCATTCCAAATGCATGTATTCATATAGGGAAAAAAGAAGTTAAACCTGAAAATTCAAAGTGTTCCTGCAAAGGAATTCTTCAACATAAGATGACGAAATTTGGGCTGCCAAGTGCAACTCATATACTCAGTTTTGCTGCCAAGTATCAACAAGATCGGGTGAAAAAATATTTGCTGAGAGTCCAGTAAACTCTGTTCTGTGGATGCTCTACAAACACTTTCAAATGAAAGTTTATTTTTCTCTGCTCTGTTTCGGTGCACATAAACGGGTAACAAAGCATAGAGAGCACAATGAGAATTCATTCAGTGAGTCAATTTTCAAGCAGCTAGCACAAACCGTGTTTGATTTAGATTTCCAAAAGCATGTATCCCTATAGGGGAAAATGTAGTAAAACCTAACTGATCCAAGTCATCCTGCAAAGGAATGATTCAACCTAGCAGAACAAAATTTGTGCTGCCAAGAGCAACTGGTATACACATTTTTTCTACCAAGTATCAACAAGTTCGGGGGAATAAACATTTGCTGAGATTCCAGTAAACTCAGAGTTCTGTGCAAGCTTTGCAAATGCTTTCAAATGAAAGTGTATGTTCCTTGCCTCTGCTTAGAGCTACTACCACAGGGAACAAAGCATAGAGAGCACACCAAGAACGAATTGAGTGAGTCAAGTTTGAAGAAGCTAGCACAAACCGTGTTGGATATACAGTTCCAAATGCATGTATCCCCATAAGGGAAAAGGAAGTGAAACTTAAAATTCAAAGTGCTCCTGCAAATGAACGCTTCAACCCTGAAGAACGAAATTTGGGCAGCCAAGTGAAACCGGTATACTCATCTTTGCTGCCAAGTATCATCAAGACCGGGTGAAAAAATTTTGCTGAGATTCCAGTAAACTCAGAGTTCTGTGGAAGCTCTGCAAACACTTTCAAATGAAAGTATATTTTCCTTGCCTCTGCTTAGGGCTACGTCAACAGGAAACCAAGCATAGCGAGTGCACTGAGAACTAACTGAGTGAGTCAACTTTCATGCAGCTAGTACCAACCGCGTTTGAGTTAGAGTTCCAAATGCATGTATCCCTATAGGGGAAAATGAAGTGAAACCTCAAATTTCAAAGTGTTCCTGTAAACGAACTATTCAACCTAGAAGATCTAAATTTGGGCAGCCAAATGCAACCGGTCTACTTATCTTTGCTGTCGAGTAACAACTAGTTAGGGTGAAAAAATATTTTCTGAGAATCCAGGAAACTCACAGTTCTGTGGAATCACTGCAAATGCTTTCAAATGAAAGTTTCTTTCCCTTGCCTCTGCTTAGGGTTACTTCAACAGAAAACAAAGCATAGAGATCACACTGAGAACTAGTTGAGTGAGTTTCAGTTTCAAGCAGCTAGCATAAACCGTGTTTGATGTATAATTCCAGATGCATGTATCCCTATAAGGAAAAGTGAAGTGAAACCTAAACATTCAAAAGTGTTCCTGCAAACGAACTATTCAACCTAGAAGATCTAAATTTGGGCAGCCAAATGCAACCGGTCTACTTATCTTTGCTGTTGAGTAACAACTAGTTAGGGTGAAAAAATATTTGCTGAGAATCCAGGAAACACACAGTTCTGTGGAATCACTGCAAATACTTTCAAATGAAAGTTTCTTTCCCTTGCCTCTGCTTAGGGTTACTTCAACAGAAAACAAAGCATAGAGATCACACTGAGAACTAGTTGAGTGAGTTTCAGTTTCAAGCAGCTAGCATAAACCGTGTTTGATGTATAATTCCAGATGCATGTATCCCTATAATGAAAAGTGAAGTGAAACCTAAACATTCAAAAGCGTTCCTGCAAACGAACTTTTCAACGTAGAAGAACGAAATTTGGGTAGCTAAGTGCAACTGGTAAACTCATCTTTCCTGACAAGTATCATCAAGATCAGGTGAGTAAATATTTGCAGAGATTCCAGTTAACTTGGAGCTCTGTTGAAGCTCTCTAAATGCTTTTTAGGAAAGCGTATGTTCCTTGCCTCCACTTAGGACCACTTCACCAGGGAACCAATCACAGAGAACACACTGGGAACTAATTGAGTGAGTCAAGCTTCAAGCAACTAGCACAAACAGTGTTTGATTTATAGTTCCAAATGCATGTATTCCTATAGGTTAAAATGAAGAGAAACCCCCCAAATTCAAAGTCTTCCTGAAAGCAAATGTTTCAACGTAGAAGAACGAAATTTTGGCAGCCAAATGCAACTGGTATGATCATCTTTCTTACCTAGTATCAACAAGATCAAGTGAAAAAAGATTCGCTGAAATTCCAGTAAACTTGGGAGTTTTGTGGAAGCTCTGCAAACACTTACATAAGAAAGTGTATTTTCCTTGCCTCTGCTTGGGGATACTTCAGCAGGGGACAATGCATAAAGAGCCACTGAGAAGTCATTGAGTGGGCCAAGTTTCAAACAGGTATCACAAACTGTGTTTGATTGAGCATTCCAAATGCATGTATTCATATAGGGAAAAAAGAAGTTAAACCTGAAAATTCAAAGTGTTCCTGCAAAGGAACTCTTCAACATAAGATGACGAAATTTGGGCTGCCAAGTGCAACTCATATACTCAGTTTTGCTGCCAAGTATCAACAAGATCGGGTGAAAAAATATTTGCTGAGAGTCCAGTAAACTCTGTTCTGTGGATGCTCTACAAACACTTTCAAATGAAAGTTTATTTTTCTCTGCTCTGTTTCAGTGCACATAAACTGGTAACAAAGCATAGAGAGCACAATGAGAATTCATTCAGTGAGTCAATTTTCAAGCAGCTAGCACAAACCGTGTTTGATTTAGATTTCCAAAAGCATGTATACCTGTAGGGGAAAATGTAGTAAAACCTAACTGATCCAAGTCATCCTGCAAAGGAATGATTCAACCTAGCAGAACAAAATTGGTGCTGCCAAGAGCAACTGGTATACACATTTTTTCTACCAAGTATCAACAAGTTCGGGGGAATAAACATTTGCTGAGATTCCAGTAAACTCAGAGTTCTGTGCAAGCTTTGCAAATGCTTTCAAATGAAAGTGTATGTTCCTTGCCTCTGCTTAGAGCTACTACCACAGGGAACAAAGCATAGAGAGCACACCAAGAACGAATTGAGTGAGTCAAGTTTGAAGAAGCTAGCACAAACCGTGTTGGATATACAGTTCCAAATGCATGTATCCCCATAAGGGAAAAGGAAGTGAAACTTAAAATTCAAAGTGCTCCTGCAAATGAACGCTTCAACCCTGAAGAACGAAATTTGGGCAGCCAAGTGAAACCGGTATACTCATCTTTGCTGCCAAGTATCATCAAGACCGGGTGAAAAAATTTTGCTGAGATTCCAGTAAACTCAGAGTTCTGTGGAAGCTCTGCAAACACTTTCAAATTAAAGTATATTTTCCTTGCCTCTGCTTAGGGCTACGTCAACAGGAAACCAAGCATAGCGAGTGCACTGAGAACTAACTGAGTGAGTCAACTTTCATGCAGCTAGTACCAACCGCGTTTGAGTTAGAGTTCCAAATGCATGTATCCCTATAGGGGAAAATGAAGTGAAACCTCAAATTTCAAAGTGTTCCTGTAAACGAACTATTCAACCTAGAAGATCTAAATTTGGGCAGCCAAATGCAACCGGTCTACTTATCTTTGCTGTTGAGTAACAACTAGTTAGGGTGAAAAAATATTTTCTGAGAATCCAGGAAACTCACAGTTCTGTGGAATCACTGCAAATGCTTTCAAATGAAAGTTTCTTTCCCTTGCCTCTGCTTAGGGTTACTTCAACAGAAAACAAAGCATAGAGATCACACTGAGAACTAGTTGAGTGAGTTTCAGTTTCAAGCAGCTAGCATAAACCGTGTTTGATGTATAATTCCAGATGCATGTATCCCTATAAGGAAAAGTGAAGTGAAACCTAAACATTCAAAAGTGTTCCTGCAAACGAACTATTCAACCTAGAAGATCTAAATTTGGGCAGCCAAATGCAACCGGTCTACTTATCTTTGCTGTTGAGTAACAACTAGTTAGGGTGAAAAAATATTTGCTGAGAATCCAGGAAACACACAGTTCTGTGGAATCACTGCAAATACTTTCAAATGAAAGTTTCTTTCCCTTGCCTCTGCTTAGGGTTACTTCAACAGAAAACAAAGCATAGAGATCACACTGAGAACTAGTTGAGTGAGTTTCAGTTTCAAGCAGCTAGCATAAACCGTGTTTGATGTATAATTCCAGATGCATGTATCCCTATAATGAAAAGTGAAGTGAAACCTAAACATTCAAAAGCGTTCCTGCAAACGAACTTTTCAACGTAGAAGAACGAAATTTGGGTAGCTAAGTGCAACTGGTAAACTCATCTTTCCTGACAAGTATCATCAAGATCAGGTGAGTAAATATTTGCAGAGATTCCAGTTAACTTGGAGCTCTGTTGAAGCTCTCTAAATGCTTTTTAGGAAAGCGTATGTTCCTTGCCTCCACTTAGGACCACTTCACCAGGGAACCAATCACAGAGAACACACTGGGAACTAATTGAGTGAGTCAAGCTTCAAGCAACTAGCACAAACAGTGTTTGATTTATAGTTCCAAATGCATGTATTCCTATAGGTTAAAATGAAGAGAAACCCCCCAAATTCAAAGTCTTCCTGAAAGCAAATGTTTCAACGTAGAAGAACGAAATTTTGGCAGCCAAATGCAACTGGTATGATCATCTTTCTTACCTAGTATCAACAAGATCAAGTGAAAAAAGATTCGCTGAAATTCCAGTAAACTTGGGAGTTTTGTGGAAGCTCTGCAAACACTTACATAAGAAAGTGTATTTTCCTTGCCTCTGCTTGGGGATACTTCAGCAGGGGACAATGCATAAAGAGCCACTGAGAAGTCATTGAGTGGGCCAAGTTTCAAACAGGTATCACAAACTGTGTTTGATTGAGCATTCCAAATGCATGTATTCATATAGGGAAAAAAGAAGTTAAACCTGAAAATTCAAAGTGTTCCTGCAAAGGAACTCTTCAACATAAGATGACGAAATTTGGGCTGCCAAGTGCAACTCATATACTCAGTTTTGCTGCCAAGTATCAACAAGATCGGGTGAAAAAATATTTGCTGAGAGTCCAGTAAACTCTGTTCTGTGGATGCTCTACAAACACTTTCAAATGAAAGTTTATTTTTCTCTGCTCTGTTTCAGTGCACATAAACTGGTAACAAAGCATAGAGAGCACAATGAGAATTCATTCAGTGAGTCAATTTTCAAGCAGCTAGCACAAACCGTGTTTGATTTAGATTTCCAAAAGCATGTATACCTGTAGGGGAAAATGTAGTAAAACCTAACTGATCCAAGTCATCCTGCAAAGGAATGATTCAACCTAGCAGAACAAAATTGGTGCTGCCAAGAGCAACTGGTATACACATTTTTTCTACCAAGTATCAACAAGTTCGGGGGAATAAACATTTGCTGAGATTCCAGTAAACTCAGAGTTCTGTGCAAGCTTTGCAAATGCTTTCAAATGAAAGTGTATGTTCCTTGCCTCTGCTTAGAGCTACTACCACAGGGAACAAAGCATAGAGAGCACACCAAGAAAGAATTGAGTGAGTCAAGTTTGAAGAAGCTAGCACAAACCGTGTTGGATATACAGTTCCAAATGCATGTATCCCCATAAGGGAAAAGGAAGTGAAACTTAAAATTCAAAGTGCTCCTGCAAATGAACGCTTCAACCCTGAAGAACGAAATTTGGGCAGCCAAGTGAAACCGGTATACTCATCTTTGCTGCCAAGTATCATCAAGATCGGGTGAAAAAATTTTGCTGAGATTCCAGTAAACTCAGAGTTCTGTGGAAGCTCTGCAAACACTTTCAAATTAAAGTATATTTTCCTTGCCTCTGCTTAGGGCTACGTCAACAGGAAACCAAGCATAGGGAGTGCACTGAGAACTAACTGAGTGAGTCAACTTTCATGCAGCTAGTACCAACCGCGTTTGAGTTAGAGTTCCAAATGCATGTATCCCTATAGGGGAAAATGAAGTGAAACCTCAAATTTCAAAGTGTTCCTGTAAACGAACTATTCAACCTAGAAGATCTAAATTTGGGCAGCCAAATGCAACCGGTCTACTTATCTTTGCTGTCGAGTAACAACTAGTTAGGGTGAAAAAATATTTTCTGAGAATCCAGGAAACTCACAGTTCTGTGGAATCACTGCAAATGCTTTCAAATGAAAGTTTCTTTCCCTTGCCTCTGCTTAGGGTTACTTCAACAGAAAACAAAGCATAGAGATCACACTGAGAACTAGTTGAGTGAGTTTCAGTTTCAAGCAGCTAGCATAAACCGTGTTTGATGTATAATTCCAGATGCATGTATCCCTATAAGGAAAAGTGAAGTGAAACCTAAACATTCAAAAGTGTTCCTGCAAACGAACTTTTCAACGTAGAAGAACGAAATTTGGGTAGCTAAGTGCAACTGGTAAACTCATCTTTCCTGACAAGTATCATCAAGATCAGGTGAGTAAATATTTGCAGAGATTCCAGTTAACTTGGAGCTCTGTTGAAGCTCTGTAAATGCTTTCTTAGGAAAGCGTATGTTCCTTGCCTCCACTTAGGACCACTTCACCAGGGAACCAATCACAGAGAGCACACCGGGAACTAATTGAGTGAGTCAAGCTTCAAGCAGCTAGCACAAACAGTGTTTGATTTAGAGTTCCAAATGCATGTATTCCTATAGGTTAAAATGAAGAGAAACCCCCAAAATTCCATGTCTTCCTGAAAGCAAATGTTTCAACGTAGAAGAACGAAATTTTGGCAGCCAAATGCAACTGGTATGATCATCTTTCTTACCTAGTATCAACAAGATCAAGTGAAAAAAGATTCGCTGAAATTCCAGTAAACTTGGGAGTTTTGTGGAAGCTCTGCAAACACTTACATAAGAAAGTGTATTTTCCTTGCGTCTGCTTGGGGATACTTCAGCATGGGACAATGCATAAAGAGCCACTGAGAACTCATTGAGTGGGCCAAGTTTCAAACAGGTATCACAAACTGTGTTTGATTGAGCATTCCAAATGCATGTATTCATATAGGGAAAAAAGAAGTTAAACCTGAAAATTCAAAGTGTTCCTGCAAAGGAATTCTTCAACATAAGATGACGAAATTTGGGCTGCCAAGTGCAACTCATATACTCAGTTTTGCTGCCAAGTATCAACAAGATCGGGTGAAAAAATATTTGCTGAGAGTCCAGTAAACTCTGTTCTGTGGATGCTCTACAAACACTTTCAAATGAAAGTTTATTTTTCTCTGCTCTGCTTCGGTGTACATAAACTGGTAACAAAGCATAGAGAGCACAATGAGAATTCATTCAGTGAGTCAATTTTCAAGCAGCTAGCACAAACCATGTTTGATTTCGATTTCCAAAAGCATGTATCCCTATAGGGGAAAATGTAGTAAAACCTAACTAATCCAAGTCATCCTGCAAAGGAATGATTCACCCTAGCAGAACAAAATTTGTGCTGCCAAGAGCAACTGGTATACACATTTTTTCTACCAAGTATCAACAAGTTCGGGGGAATAAACATTTGCTGAGATTCCAGTAAACTCAGAGTTCTGTGCAAGCTTTGCAAATGCTTTCAAATGAAAGTGTATGTTCCTTGCCTCCGCTTAGAGCTACTACCACAGGGAACAAAGCATAGAGAGCACACCGAGAACGAATTGAGTGAGTCAAGTTTGAAGAAGCTAGCACAAACCGTGTTGGATATACAGTTCCAAATGCATGTATCCCCATAAGGGAAAAGGAAGTGAAACTTAAAATTCAAAGTGCTCCTGCAAATGAACGCTTCAACCCTGAAGAACGAAATTTGGGCAGCCAAGTGAAACCGGTATACTCATCTTTGCTGCCAAGTATCATCAAGATCGGGTGAAAAAATTTTGCTGTGATTCCAGTAAACTCAGAGTTCTGTGGAAGCTCTGCAAACACTTTCAAATGAAAGTATATTTTCCTTGCCTCTGCTTAGGGCTACGTCAACAGGAAACCAAGCATAGGGAGTGCACTGAGAACTAACTGAGTGAGTCAACTTTCATGCAGCTAGTACCAACCGCGTTTGAGTTAGAGTTCCAAAAGCATGTATCCCTATAGGGGAAAATGAAGTGAAACCTCAAATTTCAAAGTGTTCCTGTAAACGAACTATTCAACTTAGAAGATCTAAATTTGGGCAGCCAAATGCAACCGGTCTACTTATCTTTGCTGTCGAGTCACAACAAGTTAGGGTGAAAAAATATTTTCTGAGAATCCAGGAAACTCACAGTTCTGTGGAATCACTGCAAATGCTTTCAAATGAAAGTTTCTTTCCCTTGCCTCTGCTTAGGGTTACTTCAACAGAAAACAAAGCATAGAGATCACACTGAGAACTAGTTGAGAGAGTTTCAGTTTCAAGCAGCTAGCATAAACCGTGTTTGATGTATAATTCCAGATGCATGTATCCCTATAAGGAAAAGTGAAGTGAAACCTAAACATTCAAAAGTGTTCCTGCAAACGAACTTTTCAACCTAGAATAACGAAATTTGGGTAGCTAAGTGCAACTGATAAACGCATCTTTCCTGACAAGTATCATCAAGATCAGGTGAGTAAATATTTGCAGAGATTCCAGTTAACTTGGAGCTCTGTTGAAGCTCTGTAAATGCTTTCTTAGGAAAGCGTATGTTCCTTGCCTCCACTTAGGACCACTTCACCGGGGAACCAATCACAGAGAGCACACCGGGAACTAATTGAGTGAGTCAAACTTCAAGCAGCTAGCACAAACAGTGTTTGATTTAGACTTCCAAATGCATGTATTCCTATCGGTTAAAATGAAGAGAAACCCCCAAAATTCCATGTCTTCATGAAAGCAAATGTTTCAACGTACAAGAACGAAATTTTGGCAGCCAAATGCAACTGGTATGCTCATCTTTCTTACCTAGTATCAACAAGATCAAGTGAAAAAATGTTCACTGAAATTCCAGTAAACTTGGGAGTTTTGTGGAAGCTCTGCAAACACTTGCATAAGAAAGTGTATTTTCCTTGCCTCTGCTTGGGGATACTTCAGCAGGGGACAATGCATAAAAAGCCACTGAGAACTCATTGAGTGGGCCAAGTTTCAAACAGGTATCACAAACTGTGTTTGATTGAGCATTCCAAATGCATGTATTCATATAGGGAAAAAGAAGTTAAACCTGAAATTTCAAAGTGTTCCTGCAAAGGAACTCTTCAACATAAGATGACGAAATTTGGGCTACCAAGTGCAACTCATATACTCAGTTTTGCTGCCAAGTATCAACAAGATCGGGTGAAAAAATATTTGCTGAGAGTCCAGTAAACTCTGTTCTGTCGATGCTCTACAAACCCTTTCAAATGAAAGTTTATTTTTCTCTGCTCTGCTTCGGTGTATATAAACCGGTAACAAAGCATAGAGAGCACAATGAGAATTCATTCAGTGAGTCAATTTTCAAGCAGCTAGCACAAACCGTGTTTGATTTCGATTTCCAAAAGCATGTATCCCTATAGGGGAAAATGTAGTAAAACCTAACTAATCCAAGTCATCCTGCAAAGGAATGATTCAACCTAGCAGAACAAAATTTGTGCTGCCAAGAGCAACTGCTATACACATTTTTTCTACCAAGTATCAACAAGTTCAGGGGAATAAACATTTGCTGAGATTCTGGTACATTCAGAGTTCTGTGCAAGCTTTGCAAAAGCTTTCAAATGAAAGTGTATGTTCCTTGCCTCCGCTTAGAGCTACTACCACAGGGAACAAAGCATAGAGAGCACACCGAGAACGAATTGAGTGAGTCAAGTTTGAAGAAGCTAGCACAAACCGTGTTGGATATACAGTTCCAAATGCATGTATCCCCATAAGGGAAAAGGAAGTGAAACTTAAAATTCAAAGTGCTCCTGCAAATGAACGCTTCAACCATGAAGAACGAAATTTGGGCAGCCAAGTGAAACCGGTATACTCATCTTTGCTGCCAAGTATCATCAAGATCGGGTGAAAAAATTTTGCTGAGATTCCAGTAAACTCAGAGTTCTGTGGAAGCTCTGCAAACACTTTCAAATGAAAGTATATTTCCCTTGCCTCTGCTTAGGGCTACGTCAACAGGAAACCAAGCATAGGGAGTGCACTGAGAACAAACTGAGTGAGTCAACTTTCATGCAGCTAGTACCAACCGTGTTTGAGTTAGAGTTCCAAATGCATGTATCCCTATAGTGGAAAAGGAAGTGAAACCTCAAATTTCAAAGTGTTCCTGCAAACGAACTATTCAACCTAGAAGATCTAAATTTGGGCATCCAAATGCAACCGGTCTACTTATCTTTGCTGTCGAGTCACAACAAGTTAGGGTGAAAAAATATTTGCTGAGAATCCAGGAAACTCACAGTTCTGTGGAATCACTGCAAATGCTTTCAAATGAAATTTTCTTTCCCTTGCCTCTGCTTAGGGTTCCTTCAACAGAAAACAAAGCTTAGAGATCACACTGAGAACTAGTTGAGTGAGTTTCAGTTTCAAGCAGCTAGCATAAACCGAGTTTGATGTATAATTCCAGATGCATGTATCCCTATAAGGAAAAGTGAAGTGAAACCTAAGCATTCAAAAGCATTCCTGCAAACGAACTTTACAACGTAGAAGAACGAAATTTGGGTAGCTAAGTGCAACTGGTAAACTCATCTTTCCTGACAAGTATCATCAAGATCAGGTGAGTAAATATTTGCAGAGATTCCAGTTAACTTGGAGCTCTGTTGAAGCTCTGTTAATGCTTTCTAAGGCAAGGGTATGTTCCTTGCCTCCAATTAGGACCACTTCACCACGGAAGCAATCACAGAGAGCACACCGGGAACTAATTGAGTGAGTCAAGCTTCAAGCAGCTAGCACAAACAGTGTTTGATTTAGAGTTCCAAATGCATGTATTCCTATAGGTTAAAATGAAGAGAAACCCCCAAAATTCCATGTCTTCCTGAAAGCAAATGTTTCAACGTAGAAGAACGAAATTTTGGCAGCCAAATGCAACTGGTATGCTCATCTTTCTTACCTAGTATCAACAAAATCAAGTGAAAAAAGATTCGCTGAAATTCCAGTAAACCTGGGAGTTTTGTGGAAGCTCTTCAAACACTTACATAAGAAAGTGTATTTTCCTTGCCTCTGCTTGGGGATACTTCAGCAGGGGACAATGCATAAAGAGCCACTGAGAACTCATTGAGTGGGCCAAGTTTCAAACAGGTATCACAAACTGTGTTTGATTGAGCATTCCAAATGCATGTATTCATATAGGGAAAAAAGAAGTTAAACCTGAAAATTCAAAGTGTTCCTGCAAAGGAACTCTTCAACATAAGATGACGAAATTTGGGCTGCCAAGTGCAACTCATATACTCAGTTTTGCTGCCAAGTATCAACAAGATTGGGTGAAAAAATATTTGCAGAGAGTCCAGGAAACTCTGTGCTGTGGATGCTCTACAAACACTTTCAAATGAAAGTTTATTTTTCTCTGCTCTGCTTCGGTGTACATAAACCGGTAACAAAGCATAGAGAGCACAATGAGAATTCATTCAGTGAGTCAATTTTCAAGCAGCTAGCACAAACCGTGTTTGATTTCGATTTCCAAAAGCATGTATCCCTATAGGGGAAAATGTAGTAAAACCTAACTAATCCAAGTCATCCTGCAAAGGAATGATTCAGTCTAGCAGAACAAAATTTGTGCTGCCAAGAGCAACTGGTATACACATTTTTTCTACCAAGTATCAACAAGTTCAGGGGAATAAACATTTGCTGAGATTCCGGTAAACTCAGAGTTCTGTGCAAGCTTTGCAAATGCTTTCAAATGAAAGTGTATGTTCCTTGCCTCCGCTTAGAGCTACTACCCCAGGCAACAAAGCATGGAGAGCACACCGAGAACGAATTGAGTGAGTCAAGTTTGAAGAAGCTAGCACAAACCGTGTTGGATACACAGTTCCAAATGCATGTATCCCCATAAGGGAAAAGGAAGTGCAACTGAAAATTCAAAGTGCTCCTGCAAACGAACGCTTCAACCCTGAAGAACGAAATTTGGGCAGCCAAGTGAAACCGGTATACTCATCTTTGCTGCCAAGTATCATCAAGATCGGGTGAAAATCTTAGACAATACAAAGGAGTAGAGATAATACCATGCATCCTATCTGATCATAATGGAATGGAACTGAAAATCAACGATAAAAGAAGGAAGGAAAAAGAATATATCACTTGGAGAATGAACAATAGGTTACTGAATGATCAATGGGTTATAGAAGACATCAAGGAGGAAATTAAAAAATTCTTAGAGATTAATGAAAACACAGACACAACATATCGGAATCTATGGGACACATTGAAAGCAGTTCTAAGAGGAAAATTCATTGCTTGGAGTTCATTCCTTAAAAAAAGTAAAAACCAACAAATAAATGATCTCATACTTCATCTCAAAATCCTAGAAAAAGAAGAGCAAAACAACAGCAAAAGAAGTAGAAGGCAAGAAATAATTAAAATCAGAGCTGAAATCAATGAAATCGAAACAAAAGAAACAATTGAAAAAATTGACAAAACTAAAAGTTGGTTCTTTGAAAAAATAAACAAAATCGACAGACCCTTAGCCATGCTAGCGAAGAGAAGAAGAGAGAGAACTCAAATCACTAACATACGGGATGAAAGAGGCAATATCACAACAGACACTTCAGAAATACAGAAGATAATCAAAAATTATTTTGAATCCTTATACTCCAATAAATTAGAAGATAGTGAAGGCATCGATAAATTTCTTAAGTCATATGATCTGCCCAGATTGAGTCAGGAGGATATAGACAACCTAAACAGACCAATATCAATTGAGGAAATAGAAGAAACCATCAAAAGACTACCAACTAAGAAAAGCCCAGGACCGGATGGGTATACAGCAGAGTTTTACAAAACCTTTAAAGAGGAACTAATACCAATACTTTTCAAGCTACTTCGGGAAATAGAAAAAGAGGGAGAACTTCCAAATTCATTCTACGAGGCCAACATCACCCTGATACCTAAACCAGACAAAGACACTTCAAAGAAAGAAAACTACAGACCAATATCTCTAATGAACCTAGATGCAAAAATCCTCAATAAAATTCTGGCCACTCGGATACAAAGGCACATCAAAAAAATTGTGCACCATGATCAAGTAGGATTCATCCCTGGGATGCAAGGCTGGTTCAATATAAGGAAATCAATAAATGTTATTCACCACATCAATAGACTTAAAAATAAGAACCATATGATCATCTCGATAGATGCGGAAAAAGCATTCGACAAAGTACAGCATCCCTTTATGTTCAAAACTCTAGAAAAACTAGGGATAACAGGAACATACCTCAATATTGTAAAAGCAATCTATGCTAAGCCTCAGGCTAGCATCATTCTGAATGGAGAAAAACTGAAGGCATTCCCTCTAAAATCTGGAACAAGACAGGGATGCCCTCTCTCTCCACTTCTGTTCAACATAGTTCTCGAAACACTGGCCAGAGCAATTAGACAGACGAAAGAAATTAAAGGCATCAAAATAGGAAAAGAAGAACTTAAATTATCACTATTTGCAGATGACATGATTCTATACCTAGCAGACCCAAAAGGGTCTACAAAGAAACTATTAGAGCTAATAAATGAATTCAGCAAAGTGGCAGGATATAAAATCAACACGCATAAATCAAAGGCATTCCTGTATATCAGCGACAAATCCTCTGAAATGGAAATGAGGACAACCACTCCATTCACAATATCTTCAAAAAAAATAAAATACTTGGGAATCAACCTAACAAAAGAGGTGAAAGACTTATACAATGAAAACTACAGAACCCTAAAGAGAGAAATAGAAGAAGATCTTAGAAGATGGAAAAATATACCCTGTTCATGGATAGGCAGAACTAACATCATCAAAATGGCGATATTACCAAAAGTTCTCTATAGGTTTAATGCAATGCCAATCAAAATCCCAACGGCATTTCTTGTAGAAATAGAGAAAGCAATCATGAAATTCATATGGAAAAATAAAAGACCCAGAATAGCAAAAACAATGCTAAGCAGGAAGTGTGAATCAGGCGGTATAGCGATACCAGACTTCAAACTATATTACAGAGCAATAGTAACAAAAACAGCATGGTACTGGTACCAAAACAGGCGGGTGGACCAATGGTACAGAATAGAGGACACAGAAACCAATCCACAAAACTACAACTATCTTATATTTGATAAAGGGTCTAAAAGCATGCAATGGAGGAAGGATAGCATCTTCAACAAATGGTGCTGGGAAAACTGGAAATCCATATGCAACAAAATGAAACTGAATCCCTTTCTCTCGCCATGCACAAAAGTTAATTCAAAATGGATCAAGGAGCTTGATATCAAATCAGAGACGCGCCGTCTGATAGAAGAAAAAGTTGGCTACGATCTACAGTCGGTGGGGTCGGGCTCCAAATTCCTCAATAGGACACCCATAGCACAAAAGTTAATAACTAGAATCAACAAATGGGACTTACTCAAACTAAAAAGTTTTTTCTCAGCAAAAGAAACAATAAGAGAGGTAAATAGAGAGCCTACATCCTGGGAACAAATCTTTACTCCTCACACCTCAGATAGAGCCCTAACATCCAGAGTATACAAAGAGCTCAAAAAATTAGACAATAAGAGAACAAACAACCCAATCAACAAATGGGCCAAGGACCTGAACAGACACTTCTCAGAGGAGGACATACAGTCAATCAACAAGTACATGAAAAAATGCTCACCATCTCTAGCAGTCAGAGAAATGCAAATCAAAACCACCCTAAGATACCATCTCACTCCAGTTAGATTGGCAGCCATTATGAAGTCAAACAACAACAAGTGCTGGCGAGGATGTGGGGAAAAGGGTACACTTGTACATTGCTGGTGGGACTGCAAATTGGTGCAGCCAATTTGGAAAGCAGTATGGAGATTTCTTGGAAAGCTGGGAATGGAGCCACCATTTGACCCAGCTATTCCCCTTCTCGGTCTATTCCCTAAAGACCTAAAAAGAGCATGCTACAGGGACACTGCTACATCGATGTTCATAGCAGCACAATTCACAATAGCTAGACTGTGGAACCAACCTAGATGCCCTTCAATGGATGAATGGATAAAAAAAATGTGGCATTTATACACAATGGAGTATTACTCTGCATTAAAAAATGACAAAATCATAGAATTTACAGGGAAATGGATGGCATTAGAGCAGATTATGCTAAGTGAAGCTAGCCAATCCCTAAAAAACAAATGTCAAATGTCTTCTTTGATATAAGGAGAGTAGCTAAGAACAGAGTAGGGTCGAAGAGCATGAGAAGAAGATTAACATTAAACAGGGATGAGAGGTGGGAGGGAAAGGGAGAGAGAAGGGAAAATGCATGGAAATGGAAGGAGACCCTCAGAGGTATACAAAAGTACATACAAGAGGAAGTGAGGGGAAGGGGAAAAATAATACAAGGGGGACAAACGAATGTCAGTAAAGGGGGCAGAGAGAGAAGAGGGGAGGGGAGGGGAGGGGAGGGGAGGGGGGATAGTAGAGGATAGGAAAGACAGCAGAATACAACAGACACTAGTATGGCAATATGTAAATCAATGGATGTGTAACTGATGTGATTCTGCAATCTGTATATGGGGTAAAAATGGGAGCTCATAACCCACTTGAATCAAATTGTGAAATATGATATATCAAGAACTATGTAATGTTTTGAACAGCCAACAATAAAAAATTAAAAAAAAAAAAAAAAAAAAAAAAGATCGGGTGAAAAAATTTTGCTGAGATTCCAGTAAACTCAGAGTTCTGTGGAAGCTCTGCAAACACTTTCAAATGAAAGTATATTTTCCTTGCCTCTGCTTAGGGCTACGTCAACAGGAAACCAAGCATAGGGAGTGCACTGAGAACTAACTGAGTGAGTCAACTTTCATGCAGCTAGTACCAACCGCGTTTGAGTTAGAGTTCCAAATGCATGTATCCCTATAGGGGAAAATGAAGTGAAACCTCAAATTTCAAAGTGTTCCTGTAAACGAACTATTCAACCTAGAAGATCTAAATTTGGGCAGCCAAATGCAACCGGTCTACTTATCTTTGCTGTCGAGTCACAACAAGTTAGGGTGAAAAAATATTTTCTGAGAATCCAGGAAACTCACAGTTCTGTGGAATCACTGCAAATGCTTTCAAATGAAAGTTTCTTTCCCTTGCCTCTGCTTAGGGTTACTTCAACAGAAAACAAAGCATAGAGATCACACTGAGAACTAGTTGAGTGAGTTTCAGTTTCAAGCAGCTAGCATAAACCGTGTTTGATGTATAATTCCAGATGCATGTATCCCTATAAGGAAAAGTGAAGTGAAACCTAAACATTCAAAAGTGTTCCTGCAAACGAACTTTTCAACCTAGAATAACGAAATTTGGGTAGCTAAGTGCAACTGATAAACGCATCTTTCCTGACAAGTATCATCAAGATCAGGTGAGTAAATATTTGCAGAGATTCCAGTTAACTTGGAGCTCTGTTGAAGCTCTGTAAATGCTTTCTTAGGAAAGCGTATGTTCCTTGCCTCCACTTAGGACCACTTCACCAGGGAACCAATCACAGAGAGCACACCGGGAACTAATTGAGTGAGTCAAACTTCAAGCAGCTAGCACAAACAGTGTTTGATTTAGAGTTCCAAATGCATGTATTCCTATCGGTTAAAATGAAGAGAAACCCCCAAAATTCCATGTCTTCATGAAAGCAAATGTTTCAACGTACAAGAACGAAATTTTGGCAGCCAAATGCAACTGGTATGCTCATCTTTCTTACCTAGTATCAACAAGATCAAGTGAAAAAATGTTCGCTGAAATTCCAGTAAACTTGGGAGTTTTGTGGAAGCTCTGCAAACACTTGCATAAGAAAGTGTATTTTCCTTGCCTCTGCTTGGGGATACTTCAGCAGGGGACAATGCATAAAAAGCCACTGAGAACTCATTGAGTGGGCCAAGTTTCAAACAGGTATCACAAACTGTGTTTGATTGAGCATTCCAAATGCATGTATTCATATAGGGAAAAAGAAGTTAAACCTGAAAATTCAAAGTGTTCCTGCAAAGGAACTCTTCAACATAAGATGACGAAATTTGGGCTACCAAGTGCAACTCATATACTCAGTTTTGCTGCCAAGTATCAACAAGATCGGGTGAAAAAATATTTGCTGAGAGTCCAGTAAACTCTGTTCTGTCGATGCTCTACAAACCCTTTCAAATGAAAGTTTATTTTTCTCTGCTCTGCTTCGGTGTATATAAACCGGTAACAAAGCATAGAGAGCACAATGAGAATTCATTCAGTGAGTCAATTTTCAAGCAGCTAGCACAAACCGTGTTTGATTTCGATTTCCAAAAGCATGTATCCCTATAGGGGAAAATGTAGTAAAACCTAACTAATCCAAGTCATCCTGCAAAGGAATGATTCAACCTAGCAGAACAAAATTTGTGCTGCCAAGAGCAACTGCAATACACATTTTTTCTACCAAGTATCAACAAGTTCAGGGGAATAAACATTTGCTGAGATTCTGGTACATTCAGAGTTCTGTGCAAGCTTTGCAAAAGCTTTCAAATGAAAGTGTATGTTCCTTGCCTCCGCTTAGAGCTACTACCACAGGGAACAAAGCATAGAGAGCACACCGAGAACGAATTGAGTGAGTCAAGTTTGAAGAAGCTAGCACAAACTGTGTTGGATATACAGTTCCAAATGCATGTATCCCCATAAGGGAAAAGGAAGTGAAACTTAAAATTCAAAGTGCTCCTGCAAATGAACTCTTCAACCCTGAAGAACGAAATTTGGGCAGCCAAGTGAAACCGGTATACTCATCTTTGCTGCCAAGTATCATCAAGATCGGGTGAAAAAATTTTGCTGAGATTCCAGTAAACTCAGAGTTCTGTGGAAGCTCTGCAAACACTTTCAAATGAAAGTATATTTCCCTTGCCTCTGCTTAGGGCTACGTCAACAGGAAACCAAGCATAGGGAGTGCACTGAGAACAAACTGAGTGAGTCAACTTTCATGCAGCTAGTACCAACCGTGTTTGAGTTAGAGTTCCAAATGCATGTATCCCTATAGTGGAAAAGGAAGTGAAACCTCAAATTTCAAAGTGTTCCTGTAAACGAACTATTCAACCTAGAAGATCTAAATTTGGGCATCCAAATGCAACCGGTCTACTTATCTTTGCTGTCGAGTCACAACAAGTTAGGGTGAAAAAATATTTGCTGAGAATCCAGGAAACTCACAGTTCTGTGGATTCACTGCAAATGCTTTCAAATGAAATTTTCTTTCCCTTGCCTCTGCTTAGGGTTACTTCAACAGAAAACAAAGCATAGAGATCACACTGAGAACTAGTTGAGTGAGTTTCAGTTTCAAGCAGCTAGCATAAACCGTGTTTGATGTATAATTCCAGATGCATGTATCCCTATAAGGAAAAGTGAAGTGAAACCTAACCATTCAAAAGCATTCCTGCAAACGAACTTTACAATGTAGAAGAACGAAATTTGGGTAGCTAAGTGCAACTGGTAAACTCATCTTTCCTGACAAGTATCATCAAGATCAGGTGAGTAAATATTTGCAGAGATTCCAGTTAACTTGGAGCTCTGTTGAAGCTCTGTTAATGCTTTCTAAGGCAAGGGTATGTTCCTTGCCTCCAATTAGGACCACTTCACCACGGAAGCAATCACAGAGAGCACACCGGGAACTAATTGAGTGAGTCAAGCTTCAAGCAGCTAGCACAAACAGTGTTTGATTTAGAGTTCCAAATGCATGTATTCCTATAGGTTAAAATGAAGAGAAACCCCCAAAATTCCATGTCTTCCTGAAAGCAAATGTTTCAACGTAGAAGAACGAAATTTTGGCAGCCAAATGCAACTGGTATGCTCATCTTTCTTACCTAGTATCAACAAAATCAAGTGAAAAAAGATTCGCTGAAATTCCAGTAAACCTGGGAGTTTTGTGGAAGCTCTTCAAACACTTACATAAGAAAGTGTATTTTCCTTGCCTCTGCTTGGGGATACTTCAGCAGGGGACAATGCATAAAGAGCCACTGAGAACTCATTGAGTGGGCCAAGTTTCAAACAGGTATCACAAACTGTGTTTGATTGAGCATTCCAAATGCATGTATTCATATAGGGAAAAAAGAAGTTAAACCTGAAAATTCAAAGTGTTCCTGCAAAGGAACTCTTCAACATAAGATGACGAAATTTGGGCTGCCAAGTGCAACTCATATACTCAGTTTTGCTGCCAAGTATCAACAAGATTGGGTGAAAAAATATTTGCAGAGAGTCCAGGAAACTCTGTGCTGTGGATGCTCTACAAACACTTTCAAATGAAAGTTTATTTTTCTCTGCTCTGCTTCGGTGTACATAAACCGGTAACAAAGCATAGAGAGCACAATGAGAATTCATTCAGTGAGTCAATTTTCAAGCAGCTAGCACAAACCGTGTTTGATTTCGATTTCCAAAAGCATGTATCCCTATAGGGGAAAATGTAGTAAAACCTAACTAATCCAAGTCATCCTGCAAAGGAATGATTCAGTCTAGCAGAACAAAATTTGTGCTGCCAAGAGCAACTGGTATACACATTTTTTCTACCAAGTATCAACAAGTTCAGGGGAATAAACATTTGCTGAGATTCCGGTAAACTCAGAGTTCTGTGCAAGCTTTGCAAATGCTTTCAAATGAAAGTGTATGTTCCTTGCCTCCGCTTAGAGCTACTACCCCAGGCAACAAAGCATGGAGAGCACACCGAGAACGAATTGAGTGAGTCAAGTTTGAAGAAGCTAGCACAAACCGTGTTGGATACACAGTTCCAAATGCATGTATCCCCATAAGGGAAAAGGAAGTGAAACTTAAAATTCAAAGTGCTCCTGCAAATGAACTCTTCAACCCTGAAGAACGAAATTTGGGCTGCCAAGTGAAACCGGTATACTCATCTTTGCTGCCAAGTATCATCAAGATCGGGTGAAAAAATTTTGCTGAGATTCCAGTAAACTCAGAGTTCTGTGGAAGCTCTGCAAACACTTTCAAATGAAAGTATATTTCCCTTGCCTCTGCTTAGGGCTACGTCAACAGGAAACCAAGCATAGGGAGTGCACTGAGAACAAACTGAGTGAGTCAACTTTCATGCAGCTAGTACCAACCGTGTTTGAGTTAGAGTTCCAAATGCATGTATCCCTATAGTGGAAAAGGAAGTGAAACCTCAAATTTCAAAGTGTTCCTGTAAACGAACTATTCAACCTAGAAGATCTAAATTTGGGCATCCAAATGCAACCGGTCTACTTATCTTTGCTGTCGAGTCACAACAAGTTAGGGTGAAAAAATATTTGCTGAGAATCCAGGAAACTCACAGTTCTGTGGAATCACTGCAAATGCTTTCAAATGAAATTTTCTTTCCCTTGCCTCTGCTTAGGGTTACTTCAACAGAAAACAAAGCATAGAGATCACACTGAGAACTAGTTGAGTGAGTTTCAGTTTCAAGCAGCTAGCATAAACCGTGTTTGATGTATAATTCCAGATGCATGTATCCCTATAAGGAAAAGTGAAGTGAAACCTAACCATTCAAAAGCATTCCTGCAAACGAACTTTACAATGTAGAAGAACGAAATTTGGGTAGCTAAGTGCAACTGGTAAACTCATCTTTCCTGACAAGTATCATCAAGATCAGGTGAGTAAATATTTGCAGAGATTCCAGTTAACTTGGAGCACTGTTGAAGCTCTGTTAATGCTTTCTAAGGCAAGGGTATGTTCCTTGCCTCCAATTAGGACCACTTCACCACGGAAGCAATCACAGAGAGCACACCGGGAACTAATTGAGTGAGTCAAGCTTCAAGCAGCTAGCACAAACAGTGTTTGATTTAGAGTTCCAAATGCATGTATTCCTATAGGTTTAAATGAAGAGAAACCCCCAAAATTCCATGTCTTCCTGAAAGCAAATGTTTCAACGTACAAGAACGAAATTTTGGCAGCCAAATGCAACTGGTATGCTCATCTTTCTTACCTAGTATCAACAAGATCAAGTGAAAAAAGATTCGCTGAAATTCCAGTAAACCTGGGAGTTTTGTGGAAGCTCTTCAAACACTTACATAAGAAAGTGTATTTTCCTTGCCTCTGCTTGGGGATACTTCAGCAGGGGACAATGTATAAAGAGCCACTGAGAACTCATTGAGTGGGCCAAGTTTCAAACAGGTATCACAAACTGTGTTTGATTGAGCATTCCAAATGCATGTATTCATATAGGGAAAAAAGAAGTTAAACCTGAAAATTCAAAGTGTTCCTGCAAAGGAACTCTTCAACATAAGATGACGAAATTTGGGCTGCCAAGTGCAACTCATATACTCAGTTTTGCTGCCACGTATCAACAAGATCGGGTGAAAAAATATTTGCTGAGACTCCAGTAAACTCTGTTCTGTGGATGCACTACAAACACTTTCAAATGAAAGTTTATTTTTCTCTGCTCTGCTTCGGTGTACATAAACCGGTAACAAAGCATAGAGAGCACAATGAGAATTCATTCAGTGAGTCAATTTTCAAGCAGCTAGCACAAACCGTGTTTGATTTCGATTTCCCAAAGCATGTATCCCTATAGGAGAAAATGGAGTAAAACCTAACTGATCCAAGTCATCCTGCAAAGGAATGATTCAACCTAGCAGAACAAAATTTGTGCTGCCAAGAGCAACTGCTATACACATTTTTTCTACCAAGTATCAACAAGTTCGGTTGAATAAACATTTGCTGAGATTCCGGTAAACTCAAAGTTCTGTGCAAGCTTTGCAAATGCTTTCAAATGAAAGTGTATGTTCCTTGCCTCCGCTTAGAGCTACTACCACAGGGAACAAAGCATAGAGAGCACACCGAGAACGAATTGAGTGAGTCAAGTTTGAAGAAGCTAGCACAAACCGTGTTTGATATACACTTAATAATGCATGTATCCCTATAAGGGAAAAGGAAGTGAAACTTAAAATTCAAAGTGCTCCTGCAAACGAAGGCTTCAACCCTGAAGAACGAAATTTGGGCAGCCAAGTGAAACCGGTATACTCATCTTTGCTGCCAAGTATCATCAGGATCGGGTGAAAAAATTTTGCTGAGATTCCAGTAAACTCAGAGTTCTGTGGAAGCTCTGCAAACACTTTCAAATGAAAGTATATTTTCCTTGCCTCTGCTTAGGGCTACTTCAACAGGAAACAAAGCATAGAGTGTGCACTGAGAACTAACTGAGTGAGTCAACTTTCATGCAGCTAGTACCAACCGCGTTTGAGTTAGAGTTCCAAATGCATGTATCCCTATAGGGGAAAAGGAAGTGAAACCTCAAATTTCAAAGTGTTCCTGCGAACGAACTGTTCAACCTAGAAGATCTAAATTTGGGCAGCCAAATGCAACCGGTCTACTTATCTTTGCTGTCGAGTAACAACAAGTTAGGGTGAAGAAATATTTGCTGAGAATCCTGGAAACTCACAGTTCTGTGGAATCACTGCAAATGCTTTCAAATGAAAGTTTCTTTCCCTTGCCTCTGCTTAGGGTTCCTTCAACAGAAAACAAAGCATAGAGATCACACTGAGAACTAGTTGAGTGAGTTTCAGTTTCAAGCAGCTAGCATAAACCGTGTTTGATGTATAATTCCAGATGCATGTATCCCTATAAGGGAAAAGGAAGTGAAACCTAAACAATCAAAAGCGTTCCTGCAAACGAACTTTTCAACGTAGAAGAATGAAATGTGGGTAGCTAAGTGCAACTGATAAACTCATCTTTCCTGACAAGTATCATCAAGATCAGGTGAGTAAATATTTGCAGAGATTCCAGTTAAATTGGAGCTCTGTTGAAGCTCTGTTAATGCTTCCTTAGGAAAGCGTATGTTCCTTGCCTCCACTTAGGACCACGTCACCAGGGAACCAATCAAGAGAGCACACCGGGAACTAATTGAGTGAGTCAAGCTTCAAGCAGCTAGCACAACCAGTGTTTGATTTAGACTTCCAAATGCATGTATTCCTATCGGTTAAAATGAAGAGAAAGCCCCCAAATTCAATGTCTTCCTGAAAGCAAATGTTTCAACGTAGAAGAACGAAATTGTGGCAGCCAAATGCAACTGGTATGCTCATCTTTCTTACCTAGTATCAACAAGATCAAGTGAAAAAATATTCGCTGAAATTCCAGTAAACTTGGGAGTTTTGTGGAATCTCTGCAAACACTTACATAAGAAAGTGTATTTTCCTTGCCTCTGCTTGGGGATACTTCAGCAGGGGACAATGCATAAAGAGCCACTGAGAAGTCATTGAGTGTGCCAAGTTTTAAACAGGTATCACAAACTGTGTTTGATTGAGCATTCCAAATGCATGTATTCATATAGGGAAAAAAGAAGTTAAACCTGAAAATTCAAAGTGTTCCTGCAAAGGAACTCTTCAACATAAGATGACGAAATTTGGGCTGCCAAGTGCAACTCATATACTCAGTTTTGCTGCCAAGTATCAACAAGATCGGGTGAAAAAAATATTTGCTGAGACTCCAGTAAACTCTGTTCTGTGGATGCACTACAAACACTTTCAAATGAAAGTTTATTTTTCTCTGCTCTGCTTCGGTGTACATAAACCGGTAACAAAGCATAGAGAGCACAATGAGAATTCATTCAGTGAGTCAATTTTCAAGCAGCTAGCACAAACCGTGCTTGATTTCGATTTCCAAAAGCATGTATCCCTATAGGGGAAAATGGAGTAAAACCTAACTGATCCAAGTCATCCTGCAAAGGAATGATTCAACCTAGCAGAACAAAATTTGTGCTGCCAAGAGCAACTGGTATAACATTTTTTTCTACCAAGTATCAACAAGTTCGGGAGAATAAACATTTGCTGAGATTCCGGTAAACTCAAAGTTCTGTGCAAGCTTTGCAAATGCTTTCAAATGAAAGTGTATGTTCCTGGCCTCCGCTTAGAGCTACTACCACAGGGAACAAAGCATAGAGAGGACACCGAGAACGAATTGAGTGAGTCAAGTTTGAAGAAGCTAGCACAAACCGTGTTTGATATACACTTAATAATGCATGTATCCCTATAAGGGAAAAGGAAGTGAAACTTAAAATTCAAAGTGCTCCTGCAAACGAATGCTTCAACCCTGAAGAACGAAATTTGGGCAGCCAAGTGAAACCGGTATACTCATCTTTGCTACCAAGTATCATCAGGATCGGGTGAAAAAATTTGCTGAGATTCCAGTAAACTCAGAGTTCTGTGGAAGCTCTGCAAACACTTTCAAATGAAAGTATATTTTCCTTGCCTCTGCTTAGGGCTACTTCAACAGGAAACAAAGCATAGAGTGTGCACTGAGAACTAACTGAGTGAGTCAACTTTCATGCAGCTAGTACCAACCGCGTTTGAGTTAGAGTTCCAAATGCATGTATCCCCTATAGGGGGAAAAGGAAGTGAAACCTCCAAATTTCAAAGTGTTCCTGCCGAACGAACTGTTCAACCTAGAAGATCTAAATTTGGGCAGCCAAATGCAACCGGTCTACTTATCTTTGCTGTCGAGTAACAACAAGTTAGGGTGAAGAAATATTTGCTGAGAATCCTGGAAACTCACAGTTCTGTGGAATCACTGCAAATGCTTTCAAATGAAAGTTTCTTTCCCTTGCCTCTGCTTAGGGTTCCTTCAACAGAAAACAAAGCATAGAGATCACACTGAGAACTAGTTGAGTGAGTTTCAGTTTCAAGCAGCTAGCATAAACCGTGTTTGATGTATAATTCCAGATGCATGTATCCCTATAAGGGAAAAGGAAGTGAAACCTAAACAATCAAAAGCGTTCCTGCAAACGAACTTTTCAACGTAGAAGAACGAAATTTGGGTAGCTAAGTGCAACTGATAAACTCATCTTTCCTGACAAGTATCATCAAGATCAGGTGAGTAAATATTTGCAGAGATTCCAGTTAAATTGGAGCTCTGTTGAAGCTCTGTTAATGCTTCCTTAGGAAAGCGTATGTTCCTTGCCTCCACTTAGGACCACGTCACCAGGGAACCAATCAAGAGAGCACACCGGGAACTAATTGAGTGAGTCAAGCTTCAAGCAGCTAGCACAACCAGTGTTTGATTTAGACTTCCAAATGCATGTATTCCTATCGGTTAAAATGAAGAGAAAGCCCCCAAATTCAATGTCTTCCTGAAAGCAAATGTTTCAACGTAGAAGAACGAAATTGTGGCAGCCAAATGCAACTGGTATGCTCATCTTTCTTACCTAGTATCAACAAGATCAAGTGAAAAAATATTCGCTGAAATTCCAGTAAACTTGGGAGTTTTGTGGAATCTCTGCAAACACTTACATAAGAAAGTGTATTTTCCTTGCCTCTGCTTGGGGATACTTCAGCAGGGGACAATGCATAAAGAGCCACTGAGAAGTCATTGAGTGTGCCAAGTTTTAAACAGGTATCACAAAACTGTGTTTGATTGAGCATTCCAAATGCATGTATTCATATAGGGAAAAAAGAAGTTAAACCTGAAAATTCAAAAGTGTTCCTGCAAAGGAACTCTTCAACATAAGATGACGAAATTTGGGCTGCCAAGTGCAACTCATATACTCAGTTTTGCTGCCAAGTATCAACAAGATCGGGTGAAAAAATATTTGCTGAGACTCCAGTAAACTCTGTTCTGTGGATGCACTGCAAACACTTTCAAATGAAAGTTTATTTTTCTCTGCTCTGCTTCGGTGTACATAAACCGGTAACAAAGCATAGAGAGCACAATGAGAATTCATTCAGTGAGTCAATTTTCAAGCAGCTAGCACAAACCGTGTTTGATTTCGATTTCCAAAAGCATGTATCCCTATAGGGGAAAATGGAGTAAAACCTAACTGATCCAAGTCATCCTGCAAAGGAATGATTCAACCTAGCAGAACAAATTTGTGATGCCAAGAGCAACTGGTATACACATTTTTTCTACCAAGTATCAACAAGTTCGGGTGAATAAACATTTGATGAGATTCCGGTAAACTCAAAGTTCTGTGCAAGCTTTGCAAATGCTTTCAAATGAAAGTGTATGTTCCTGCCTCCGCTTAGAGCTACTACCACAGGGAACAAAGCATAGAGAGGACACTGAGAACGAATTGAGCGAGTCAAGTTGAAGAAGCTAGCACAAACCGTGTTTGATATACACTTAATAATGCATGTATCCCTATAAGGGAAAAGGAAGTGAAACTTAAAATTCAAAGTGCTCCTGCAAACGAATGCTTCAACCCTGAAGAACGAAATTTGGGCAGCCAAGTGAAACCGGTATACTCATCTTTGCTACCAAGTATCATCAGGATCGGGTGAAAAAATTTTGCTGAGATTCCAGTAAACTCAGAGTTCTGTGGAAGCTCTGCAAACACTTTCAAATGAAAGTATATTTTCCTTGCCTCTGCTTAGGGCTACTTCAACAGGAAACAAAGCATAGAGTGTGCACTGAGAACTAACTGAGTGAGTCAACTTTCATGGCAGCTAGTACCAACCGCGTTTGAGTTAGAGTTCCAAATGCATGTATCCCTATAGGGGAAAAGAAGTGAAACCTCAAATTTCAAAGTGTTCCTGCGAACGAACTGTTCAACCTAGAAGATCTAAATTTGGGCAGCCAAATGCAACCGGTCTACTTATCTTTGCTGTCGAGTAACAACAAGTTAGGGTGAAGAAATATTTGCTGAGAATCCTGGAAACTCACAGTTCTGTGGAAACACTGCAAATGCTTTCAAATGAAAGTTTCTTTCCCTTGCCTCTGCTTAGGGTTCCTTCAACAGAAAACAAAGCATAGAGATCACACTGAGAACTAGTTGAGTGAGTTTCAGTTTCAAGCAGCTAGCATAAACCGTGTTTGATGTATAATTCCAGATGCATGTATCCCTATAAGGGAAAAGGAAGTGAAACCTAAACATTCAAAAGCGTTCCTGCAAACGAACTTTTCAAACGTAGAAGAACGAAATTTGGGTAGCTAAGTGCAACTGATAAACTCATCTTTCCTGACAAGTATCATCAAGATCAGGTGAGTAAATATTTGCAGAGATTCCAGTTAAATTGGAGCTCTGTTGAAGCTCTGTTAATGCTTCCTTAGGAAGCGTATGTTCCTTGCCTCCACTTAGGACCACGTCACCAGGGAACCAATCAAGAGAGCACACCGGGAACTAATTGAGTGAGTCAAGCTTCAAGCAGCTAGCACAACCAGTGTTTGATTTAGACTTCCAAATGCATGTATTCCTATCGGTTAAAATGAAGAGAAAGCCCCCAAATTCAATGTCTTCCTGAAAGCAAATGTTTCAACGTAGAAGAACGAAATTGTGGCAGCCAAATGCAACTGGTATGCTCATCTTTCTTACCTAGTATCAACAAGATCAAGTGAAAAAATATTCGCTGAAATTCCAGTAAACTTGGGAGTTTTGTGGAATCTCTGCAAACACTTACATAAGAAAGTGTATTTTCCTTGCCTCTGCTTGGGGATACTTCAGCAGGGGACAATGCATAAAGAGCCACTGAGAAGTCATTGAGTGTGCCAAGTTTTAAACAGGTATCACAAACTGTGTTTGATTGAGCATTCCAAATGCATGTATTCATATAGGGAAAAAAGAAGTTAAACCTGAAAATTCAAAGTGTTCCTGCAAAAGAACTCTTCAACATAAGATGACGAAATTTGGGCTGCCAGGTGCAACTCATATACTCAGTTTTGCTGCCAAGTATCAACAAGATCGGGTGAAAAAATATTTGCTGAGACTCCAGTAAACTCTGTTCTGTGGATGCACTGCAAACACTTTCAAATGAAAGTTTATTTTTCTCTTGCTCTGCTTCGGTGTACATAAACCGGTAACAAAGCATAGAGAGCACAATAGGAATTCATTCAGTGAGTCAATTTTCAAGCAGCTAGCACAAACCGTGTTTGATTTCGATTTCCAAAAGCATGTATCCCTATAGGGGAAAATGGAGTAAAACCTAACTGATCCAAGTCATCCTGCAAAGGAATGATTCAACCTAGCAGAACAAAATTTGTGATGCCAAGAGCAACTGGTATACACATTTTTTCTACCAAGTATCAACAAGTTCGGGTGAATAAACATTTGCTGAGATTCCGGTAAACTCAAAGTTCTGTGCAAGCTTTGCAAATGCTTTCAAATGAAAGTGTATGTTCCTTGCCTCCGCTTAGAGCTACTACCACAGGGAACAAAGCATAGAGAGGACACCGAGAACGATTGAGCGAGTCAAGTTTGAAGAAGCTAGCACAAACCGTGTTTGATATACACTTAATAATGCATGTATCCCTATAAGGGAAAAGGAAGTGAAACTTAAAATTCAAAGTGCTCCTGCAAACGAATGCTTCAACCCTGAAGAACGAAATTTGGGCAGCCAAGTGAAACCGGTATACTCATCTTTGCTACCAAGTATCATCAAGATCGGGTGAAACAATTTTGCTGAGATTCCAGTAAACTCAGAGTTCTGTGGAAGCTCTGCAAACACTTTCAAATGAAAGTATATTTTCCTTGCCTCTGCTTAGGGCTACTTCAACAGGAAACAAAGCATAGAGTGTGCACTGAGAACTAACTGAGTGAGTCAACTTTCATGCAGCTAGTACCAACCGCGTTTGAGTTAGAGTTCCAAATGCATGTATCCCTATAGGGGAAAAGGAAGTGAAACCTCAAATTTCAAAGTGTTCCTGCGAACGAACTGTTCAACCTAGAAGATCTAAATTTGGGCAGCCAAATGCAACCGGTCTACTTATCTTTGCTGTCGAGTAACAACAAGTTAGGGTGAAGAAATATTTGCTGAGAATCCTGGAAACTCACAGTTCTGTGGAATCACTGCAAATGCTTTCAAATGAAAGTTTCTTTCCCTTGCCTCTGCTTAGGGTTCCTTCAACAGAAAACAAAGCATAGAGATCACACTGAGAACTAGTTGAGTGAGTTTCAGTTTCAAGCAGCTAGCATAAACCGTGTTTGATGTATAATTCCAGATGCATGTATCCCTATAAGGGAAAAGGAAGTGAAACCTAAACATTCAAAAGCGTTCCTGCAAACGAACTTTTCAACGTAGAAGAACGAAATTTGGGTAGCTAAGTGCAACTGATAAACTCATCTTTCCTGACAAGTATCATCAAGATCAGGTGAGTAAATATTTGCAGAGATTCCAGTTAAATTGGAGCTCTGTTGAAGCTCTGTTAATGCTTCCTTAGGAAAGCGTATGTTCCTTGCCTCCACTTAGGACCACGTCACCAGGGAACCAATCAAGAGAGCACACCGGGAACTAATTGAGTGAGTCAAGCTTCAAGCAGCTAGCACAACCAGTGTTTGATTTAGACTTCCAAATGCATGTATTCCTATCGGTTAAAATGAAGAGAAAGCCCCCAAATTCAATGTCTTCCTGAAAGCAAATGTTTCAACGTAGAAGAACGAAATTGTGGCAGCCAAATGCAACTGGTATGCTCATCTTTCTTACCTAGTATCAACAAGATCAAGTGAAAAAAGATTCGCTGAAATTCCAGTAAACTTGGGAGTTTTGTGGAATCTCTGCAAACACTTACATAAGAAAGTGTATTTTCCTTGCCTCTGCTTGGGGATACTTCAGCAGGGGACAATGCATAAAGAGCCACTGAGAAGTCATTGAGTGTGCCAAGTTTTAAACAGGTATCACAAACTGTGTTTGATTGAGCATTCCAAATGCATGTATTCATATAGGGAAAAAAGAAGTTAAACCTGAAAATTCAAAGTGTTCCCTGCAAAGGAACTCTTCAACATAAGATGACGAAAAAGGGGAAATCAGTGAACGAATCTTCCTATAATGGCAAATACGGCTCCTATTGATAATACGTAGTGGAAGTGAGCTACAACATAATATGTATCGTGTAGAACGATATCTAATGAAGAGTTAGCTAGGACAATTCCTGTTAAGCCTCCTACGGTGAAATAAAAAAATGAAACCAAGTGCTCATAGTATTGCTGGTGATCATTTAATATTACCTCCATGTAGGGTTGCTAATCAGCTAAAAACTTTTACTCCTGTAGGAATGGCAATAATTATGGTTGCGGATGTAAAGTAGGCTCGAGTGTCTACATCTATTCCAACAGTAAACATATGGTGGGCTCATACAATAAATCCAAGAAAACCAATAGATATTATGGCTCAGACTATTCCCATATAACCGAATGGTTCCTTTTTACCTGAGTAGTATGTTACGATATGAGAAATTATGCCAAATCCTGGAAGAATAAGGATATAAACCTCAGGATGTCCAAAAAATCAGAATAAGTGTTGATATAGAATAGGATCTCCACCTCCGGCAGGATCAAAAAATGTAGTATTAAGATTACGGTCTGTGAGGAGTATAGTAATTCCTGCTGCAAGAACTGGAAGAGACAAGAGTAATAAAACTGCTGTGACTAGTACGGATCATACAAATAGAGGGGTTTGATACTGAGATATGGCAGGTGGTTTTATGTTAATAATTGTTGTAATAAAGTTAATTGCACCTAAAATTGATGACACTCCTGCTAAGTGCAGGGAAAAAATAGTTAGGTCTACTGAAGCCCCTGCATGAGCTAGATTTCCGGCCAGTGGAGGATAAACGGTTCAACCTGTTCCTGCACCTGCTTCGACCATAGAAGAGGCGAGCAAGAGAAGGAAGGAAGGGGGGAGAAGTCAGAAGCTTATATTATTTATACGTGGAAATGCTATATCAGGGGCTCCGATTATTAGGGGTACTAGTCAGTTCCCAAACCCACCAATTATGATTGGTATAACCATGAAAAAAATTATAACAAATGCATGGGCGGTAACAATAACATTGTAGATTTGATCATCGCCTAGTAGAGTCCCAGGTTGGCCTAATTCAGCTCGGATTAGAAGACTGAGTGCAGTTCCTACTATACCGGCTCAAGCGCCAAATAAAAGGTAAAGTGTACCAATATCTTTATGATTAGTTGAGAAGAATCAACGGTTGATGAACATAGGTAGGTGGTAGAATGGCTGAGTAAGCATTAGACTGTAAATCTAAAGACAGAGGTTGAGTCCTCTTTTTACCAAGTCCCGAGGTGAATAGTCATATTGAATTGCAAATTCAAAGGAGCAGCTTCAACTCTGCCGGGGCTTCTCCCGCCTTTTTACTTACGGCGGGAGAAGTAGATTGAAGCCAGTTGATTAGGGCGTTTAGCTGTTAACTAAGATTTTATGGGTTTAAATCCCATCAGTCTAGGAATGAAGGGCTTAGCTTAATTAAAGTGATTGATTTGCATTCAGTTGATGTAAGATAAAATCTTGCAGTCCTTAATGCAGGAATTAAGTGTTGAGTACTTGCTTAGGACTTTGAAGGTCCTTGGTCTAAGTTAACCTAAATTCCTAGTGGAGGAGTGAGAGTATGGGTATTAATGGGAGGGAGAAGATAGAAATAATGATAAAGACTGGTAGGAGAGGTGTAAGTTTTACATTTTCGAATTGTCATTTTATTTTGATATTGTTAAATGATGGAAATAGGGTCAGGGATGTTGAATAGATTAGTCGAGTATAGAAGTATAGGTTTAGGAGTGCCATTATTGCTATAAGTGTAGAGATAGTAATGTTGTTGTTTGAAATAAGTTCTTTAAGAATAATTCATTTTGGTGCAAATCCTGTTAGGGGAGGTAAACCTCCTAATGATATTAGTACAATTAAAATTGTGGGTGTTAAAAGGGGAAATTTATTTCATAAATTTGATAGGGATAGGGTAGTGGTTTTTTTATAATAAAGGATAAGCATGAATATGTTAATAGTAAGTTATGAGATAGATGATTAGGTTAAATATTGTTAGGACTGGATTATATGTTAATAATTGCTATTATTCATCCTATATGGGCGATTGATGAATATGCTAGGATCTTTCGTAGTTGGGTTTGGTTAAGTCCTCCTCATCCTCCTAGTATGATTGACAGGGTTCCTATAAATAGTATGAGTGTGGAGTTTATGGAAGATGCAATTTGGTATGCGATAGAGATTGGGGCAATTTTTTGTCATGTTAATACAATTAAGCCTGATTTGAGTGGGATCCCTTGTGTAACTTCTGGGACTCATAGATGAAATGGGGCGAGTCCTATTTTTATTGAGAGAGCAATAGTAAGTATAAATGATGAAATTTGGTTATATGAGTTAAATAGGGTTCACTGGCCTGAATCTATAAAATTAATCATTATACCTATTATTAAGATTATTGATGCGGTTGCTTGGATAAGAAAATATTTACATGCAGCTTCTGTGGACCGAGGATTTCCTTTGTGGATTAAAATAGGGGTAATAGCTAATATGCTTATTTCTAATCCTACTCAAGCTAGAAGTCAATGTGAGCTAAAAAGTGTAATTATGGTTCCGGAAAAGAGAGTGAAGTAGATTGCGGTGGAAGTTAGGGGATTAATTAGTACGGGAAGGGTATAAACCAACATTTTCGGGGTATGGGCCCGATAGCTTATTTAGCTGACCTTACTGTTTAGGACATGGTGTAAAGGTAGCACGAAGAATTTTGAATTCTTAGGATTAGGTTCAATCCCTATAGTTCTAGAAATAAGAGGGTTTAAACCTCTATAATTTACTCTATCAAAGTAACTCTTTTATCAGACATATTTCTTAGATTTGGGGTGGTACACATGCAGTTATAATTGGAAGAGAAATATGTCATATGCATAAAGCTAATGTTAGGGGTAGAAAGTTTTTTCATAGAAGATGTATAAGTTGATCGTAGCGGAATCGGGGATAGGACGCTCGGATTCACAGAAAGATGGAGGTTAGTACAAGTGTTTTTAGAGTAAAGCTTAATGTAAAAATTTCAGGGGAAATAGGGTTTAGTAATGCTCCTATGAAGAGGGTTACTGTTAATGCATTTATTATGATAATATTAGTATATTCAGCTATGAAAAATAAGGCGAAGGGACCGGCTGCATATTCAACATTAAATCCTGATACAAGTTCTGATTCTCCTTCTGTTAAGTCAAATGGAGCTCGGTTGGTTTCTGCTAATGTTGAGATAAATCATATTATTGCTAGAGGTCATGTTGGAAGGAGAAGTCATGTAAATTGTTGAGTAGTAATAAGTGTTGATAGAGTGAAGGATCCGTTTATTAGAAGAACTGAGAGAAGAATAATTGCTAGTGTTACTTCATATGAGATAGTTTGTGCTACGGCTCGTAGGGCTCCAATTAGGGCATATTTGGAGTTGGAGGCTCAGCCAGATCATAAGATTGCGTAAACAGCTAGACTTGAGGTGGCTAAAATAAATAGGACACCTAAATTTATATTAATAAGGGGTTGGGGTATAGGCAGAGGAATTCATATGGTGAATGCTAGTGTTAGGGCAAGGGTTGGAGCGATAATAAATAGTATAATTGATGATGTTAGAGGTTTTATGGGTTCTTTAATAAATAATTTTATTGCGTCAGCAAAATGGTTGAAGTAGACCGTAAGGCCCAACAACATTAGGGCCTTTGCGAAGTTGCATGTATCCTAGTATTTTTCGTTCAATAAGGGTGAGGAAGGCTATAGCTACTAAGATTGGAATAATTAAAAGTAGGAGGTTAATTATAAACATTAGTGTTAAGAAGAGGAGTTGAACCTCTGAAATAAAGTTTTAAGTCTTACGCAATTACCAGGCTCTGCCATCTTAACAAGCCCTGCTCTAGGGCAGGTTATTTAAAATATTTTACTGGATTAAGATTGTTTCATCCATTAATTTAAGGCATTAAAGTTTAATTGGCCTTATTTCTCTTGTCCTTTCGTACTGGGAGAAATTTAGTAATAGATAGAAACCGACCTGGATTTCTCCGGTCTGAACTCAGATCACGTAGGACTTTAATCGTTGAACAAACGAACCATTAATAGCGGTTACACCATTTGGATGTCCTGATCCAACATCGAGGTCGTAAACCCTAACTGTCGATATGAACTCTTAAGTAGGATTGCGCTGTTATCCCTAGGGTAACTTGTTCCGTTGATCAATATTTGGGTCAATTAATGAGTTGTAATTTAGACATGTATGTCTAGATTATTATCATTCGGAGGTTGGTTTATACTCCGAGGTCACCCCAACCAAAATTTCTAGTCTGTATACAATAATTTTGACTCCTAAGATTTTATTAGAGCTGTGAGACTATTAAATTAAAGCCTCCATA
>NW_027288223.1:0-99687 GCF_047511675.1 Marmota flaviventris
AGGCTTAATCCTAACCCGAACACTAATCCTATCCCAAACCCTAATTTCAACCCTTGCCCTAGTTCTGAACCTAGGTGTAACCACATCTTTTCCCCTATCCCTAACCCTAACACTACCACTAACACTAACCCTAGCCCTAACCCTAGGCCTAAACCTAACACTAACCAAAGCTCAAATCCTAGCCTTAATTTATTGCTAACTGTAACCGTAACTCTAACCATAGCCCTAAGACTAACACTAACTCTAGCCCTAGACCTATTTCTAGTACCAAACATATCTATTGCCTAACCCTAACACTAGCCCTAAATTTGTCCTAACCCAAACATATTCCTAAACCTAGAACTAACCCTAACTCTAAATCTAACCCTAATTCTGAACCTAAACCTTACCCTAACAAACTCTCACCCCAATGCTACCCTACTTTTAACCTAATCCTTAGCTTACCCCAAACACTAACTATATTACTAGTCCTAATCCTAGCCCTCATTCTATCTCTAACCTAGCCTGAAGCCTAAGCCCAACCCTTGCCCTTATGCTGACCCTATCACTAACCGTAGTTCAAAGCCTGACCTAAACACTAAACCGAACCCTAACACTAGCCCTACCAGTAAACCTATACCTAAACCTAACCATAACACTAGAACTAGACCCAAACTTAATCCTAAATATAGCCATAGCTCTAGCCCTAGTCCTAAACAAAAACCTACCCATAGCCTAAAATAACCATTAACCTAATGCTAAGACTAACCCTAGCTCTAGACCTAACCCTAGTTCAAATTCTAGCCCTAACAATAAACCCAATGCTAACCCGAACACTGATGCTTACTCTAACACAAAACCTATCTCTAATCCTTATCCTTTCTCAAAACTTAAACCGAACACTAGACATATCTATAACCCTGACCCAAAAAACTAGCCATAAACATAACCCGACATCTTAAATTACCCATAGCCCTAACACTAGCCATAAACTTCACACAAAACCTAGGCCTAATACAAGCCCTAAACCTAGAATTAAGCATAACCTTAATCCTAACCCTAGCACAAACTCTAAACCTAATGCTTCCCTAGCCCTAACCCTAACTAAAACTCTAACCCTTATTGTAAAGATAACCCTACTTCTAAACCTAACCCTAACCCTATCCCTAATCCTAAGTGTAACCATAGCCCAAATACTAGCTCTAACTTTATCCATTACCTAAAACATAACCCGAAACATAATGCTAACCCTAGCCCTAACCCTAACCCTAATCCTAATCGTAGCCCTAATTGTAACCCTGATTCTAACCCTAACCCTTGCCCTAGCCCTAAACCTAGCTGGAACCCTAACACTTACCTAAACCGAACCCTATCACTAACCCTAGGAGTAACCCAAATCCTAGCCCTAATGCTAACATTTTCCGAAGCCCTAACACTAGCATTAAACCTATTTACTTGTTTAGCTTAAACCAAATCTAACCCTTGGCCTAACCCTAACCCTGTCCCTAACACTAATCCTATATATTACTCTAAACCTAAACTGAACTGTAAATCTAACTCTATCCAGTACCCTAACCCCAACCCTAACTCTCATGCTATTTTGAGCCCTAACTGTAAGCCTTAACCCAAACCAAACCATAACTCATACTCTGACCCTAATAATAACCTAGCTCTATACCTGAGCCCTACACTAAACCTAATCCTTACACTAGACTTAACCATAAACCTATCCCTATCACTATCCCTAAGCATAACCCTAGACCTGACATTATCCCTAGCCCTAATCCTAGCCCTAAACCTAACACAAACCATAGCCCTCATCCGAGCCCTAAACCTACTTAATCCTAAATGAAATCCTCACTCAATCCCTATCCCTAAATATAACCTTCACCCTAGCACTGAACCTAGCTATATAACCCCAACCCTTCCCCTAAAACTAACCCTAACCCTAGCCCTAACCATAGGCCTAACCCTAACACTAATCATAGCACTAATCCTAGCCCTATTTGAACCCTAACCATAACCCTACCCCTAACCCTAGGCCTATGACTAACTCTAACTCACACCCTAGCCCTTCTATTTATAACCCTATTCATTACCATAACCCTCACAATAGCCCTAACCTGAGCCCTAATGCTAGCCATATCTCTAACCCTAGATCTAACCATCACTCTAAATCTAACCCTAATCTTAAGCCGAAACCTCATTCTACAACTAGCTCTAACTCTATTGCTAATCTTAAAACTAGCCCTAATCCAAGCTCTAGCCCTAAAATAAAACCTAGCCATTGTTCTAACACTAAATCTTAACTTAAACCAAACCCTAACCCATAACTAGCCATAACCCAAGCTCTAATTCGAGTCCTAGGCCTACAACTAACCCTCATTCACAAACCCTAGCTCTAAATATCACCCTAACCCTAAAACTAATGCTAACACTAGACCTAGCCGAAACCATAACCCTAAAACTAACCATAATCATAACCTTAGTTCTTACATTGGCCTTAGCCAAACCCTAACCCTAACCCTAACACTAGATTTAACACTAAACCTAACCCTAAAACTAGCCCTAAACATAACTCTAATCCTAGCCCTAACCCTAGCACTAATTCTATCCATTACCATAAGCCAAACCCTATTCATAATGCTAACTCTAGTCCTAATCCTAATCCTTAGCCAAACCCAAACAATAACCCTATTACTAGTCCTAACACCAGCCCTTATTCTAGATCTAATCCTAACCCCAAACCTCACCCTAACCTTCACCCTTATTCTGACCCTAACACTAATTATAGGTCTAAATTTGACCTTAACAGAAACCGAAACCTGAAACTAGCCCTACCAGTAAACTTATACCTAAATCTAAACCTAACACTAGCCCCATACCTAAACCTAATTCTAAATTTAGCTATTACTCGAGCCCCTGACCTAAACAAAAACTTAGTGCTAGCCCTATGGATAAACCTTAACCTAAACCAAACACTAACCCTGACACTAGACCTAACCCTAGTACTATTCTGGATTTTACACTAACCCTAACTTTAACCTGAATACTGGCCCTGACACTAACATTAAACCTAGCTCTAAACCTTACCTTAACCCCAAACCTAAACCTAACACTAGACCTAGCATTAAGCCTAACCCTAAAACTAGCTCTAATCAGAACCCTAGAACTTACATTACACATAGCACTAACCCTAGGGCTAAACCTAACACAAAACTTAAATAACCCTAACCCTAATCGAGGCCTAAACCTACCCTAAGCATAACCTAACCTTAGTCCTAACCCTAACCCTAATCCTCACCTTAGTCCGAACTTGAGCTCAAAGCCTAACCCTTAGACAAAACATAACCCTAGCACAATCCCTAACCATAACCGTAACCAGAGCCATAATTATAACCTTAACCCTATACCTAACACTAGTTTTACCTTTAGCCATTACCCTAACTCTAACCCTAAACTTAATGATAACCCTATCCATAACCCTAACTGAAACCCTAACCCTAACCATAAACCTAACCCTAGACCTAACCCTAAACCTAAACCTTGCCATAGTCTTAACCCTAACTCAAACCCTAACTCTGACCCTAAAATCAACAGTAAACTTAGCCCTAAAACTAAATTTAAACCTAAACCTAACCTTAACAATAAAGCTAACCTTACATGTAACACAATCCATTACCCTAAACCTAATCCTAACCCTAATGAAAATCCTAGCCCTAACCATAAACCTAACCCTGACCATAACACTAAACCTAACCCTTGTCCTAGACCCAACCCTAGCTCAAAAACCTAAACTTTACCCTATATATAAACCTAACCCTAAAGCTAAGCTAGGATTAATAGCTCTAACCCAAAACGTAACCTAACTCTAGCACTAATTCTAACCTAACCCTAGCCCTAACAATAGATCTAACCCTATATATTATCCTTATGATAAACCTAATCCTAATGCTAACCCTAGGCATAACCCTAACCCTTTTGCTAACCCTAATGCTCTCCAAATCCTAAACCTACCATGAAACCTAAACCTAACCCAATCAATTACCATAACCCTAACAATAACCCTAATGCTCATTTGAGCCCTTTCCCTAAAACTTAACCTAAAAAATCCCCTAACAATGATCCTGACCCTAAAAATACACCTAGCTCTAAACCTGACCCTTACCCAAAGCCTAACCCTTACACTAGGCATAGACACAAACCTAACCCTAAATATACTACAAATTGTAACACTATACCTGACATTATCCCTAGCCCTAATTCTAGATCTAAACCTACAACAAACCCTAGCCCTCATCCTAGCCCTTAACCTAGCCTTAATCATAATCCTAACCCTAACCCTAGTCTTAACCCTAATTCTAAACCTCACCGTGCCTGTAAACCTAGCTATAACACCATAACTTATCCTAAAATTAACTATAACCCTAGCCCTAACACTAGGCCAAAGCTGAACACTAACCCTAGCCCTAATACCAGCCCTAACTTAGCCCTATCCATAAAACTGACCAAAACCCTAGCCCTAAGACTAACTCTAACTCTCACCCTAACCTTAGCCCTACTTCTAACCCTATCTGTTACCGTAACCATAACCCTAGCCCTAACCCTTGCCCAATACTTAGACCTAGCCCTAATCCTAGATCTAACGCTAAATCCAAATCTAACCCTAAGCCTAACACTAACACTAGCCCTAACCCTAATGCTAATCTTATAACTAGCCCAAAGCCTAAAACAAAACTGAGCAACAGCCCTAACACTAAACTTTAACTTAAACCAAACCCTAACACTATACCTAGAGAAAACTCTAGCCCTGATTCAAGTCCTAACCCTAACCTTAAAACTTACCCTGACCCTGACTCATATCCTAACACTGACCCTAGCTCTAAAGACCACGCTAAAATTAAACCAAACCCAAACAGTAACCCTAACCCTAATTCAAGTCATGACCCTAACCTTCAAGCACACCCTGACCTGACTGATATCCTAAAAGTCACCCTAGCTCTAAACACAGCCCTCACCTTAAACCCAACACTAAGAGTAACCCTAGCGCTTATCTAAACCGAACACTAGACCTAGCCATAACCCTAACCCTACAGCTAGCCCTGAACATAACCCTATCTCTTACATTACCCATAGCCCTAACCCTAGCCCTAAACTTAACACAAAAGTTAGAGATAGTCCTAGGCCTAAATCAAGCCTTAAGCATAAACCTAACCCTAACCCTAACCCTAGCAGTAACCCTAACCTAACCCTCGCCTTAGTCCTAATCCTAGCTCAAAGCCTAAACATTTCTCTAAACATAAACCTAAACATATCCCTCAATCTAACCCTAACCCTATCCCTAATACTAAACTTAACCCTAGCCCTGCACCTAGCTCTAAACCTACTCATTACTCTAAACCTAAACCTTACCATATTGATAATCCTAGGCTTAATGCTAAACCTAAGACTAACTGGAAACTAACCCTAGACCTAAACTTAAATCTTACACTTGCCATAGACCTAACCCTAGCTCAAACCCTAACCCTTACTAGAAACCTAAACATAACCATAGCCCTAACTCTAAGCCTAAACCTCAGTCTAATTTAAACATAGCCCTAAATCTACATCTAATCATATACATTACCCTAAACCTAAACCTATCCCTAATGATGTCCCTAGCCCTAATCCTTACCCTAACCCTATGAGTACTATAATCTTATCTCTAGAAGTAACCCTAAACCTAACCCTCACCCTAGCCCTAACCACAGATCAAAACCAACCCCTTATGCTAAACATAAACCTAAGCCTAACCCTAGTTTTAACCCTAACCCTAACTCTAATTCAAGACCTCTTCTTAACCATAAACCTAGCCCTAAACGTAACTCTAATCCTATCCATTATACTAACCATAACCCTTACCTTAATGTGAACCCTAGGCCTAACCTTAAACCTATTGCCAACCCTAAACCTATCAATTACCCTAAACCTAATGCTAACTCTAAACAAAACCTATCATTACCCTAACCCACACCCTAGTGCTAATTCAAGCCCTAACCCTAAAACCTAACCTCAAACAAACTCTAACACTGACCCTGATCCTAATAAATCTCATAGCTCCAAGGATGACTTTTATACTAAACCTAACCCCTACACTAGACCTAGCTATAAACACTAATCCTAAAACTATCCCCAACCATAAGCTTAGACCTGACATTAGCCATAGCCTTAATCCTAGCCCTAAACCTAACACAAACCCCACCCCTAAACCTAGCCTTAATCCTAACCCTAAACCTAACTTTAGACCTAACCCAGGAACTAACCCTAGCCCTAATCTTAGCATTAATTTAGTCCTATTCATAACCCTAGCTCAAACCCTAGCCCTACGACTAACTCTCACCCTAGCCCCATCCCTAGTTCTAACCCTATCACTTACAGGAACCCTAATTCTAGCCCTAAACCCAGCCCTAACCGTAGCCCTATCATTAGCTCTAGCCCTAACCTAGATCTAATTTTAACTCTAAATCCAACCCTAACCCTAAGCCTAACCCGCACCATAACTCTAAATCTAACTTTAAACTTAGCCCTAAAACAAAACTGAGCCATAGCAGTAACTCTAACCCTTAACCTAAACAAACCCTTAACTCTAAACATAACCTTAGGTCTAATTCTAGTTTTAAGCTGAAAGCTAGAACTAACACTGACCCTGACTTGACCATAATACTAACCCTAGTCTAAACATCACCCTAACCCTAACCCTAAACCGAACACTAGACCTACCACTAACCCTAACCCTAAATTTAACCCTAATTGTAACCCTGATACTAACATTCGCCTTACCCCTAACCCTAGCACTAACTTAACCCAAAACCTAGCCCTAATCCAAGAACTAAACCAAGCTTTAACCCTAAACCTAATCCTAATGCTAACCCTAGTCAAAACCATTACCCTAGCCCTAAATATATCCCTAAACCTATCCATTGCAATAACTGTAACTCTAGGCCTAAACCTAACCCTATCCCTAATCCTAAACATATGCATTATTCTAAACCAAACCTAAACCCTAAACCTCATATTATAATTACACTAACACTAACCATGATGCTAATTCGAGTCCTAACTTTAAAACTTATCCTATCCCAAACTTCTAACCCAGACCTTGACCCTATATCTAAACCTGACCCTAAAGCTATACCTAACCCTTTCATTATAGGTAGGCATGAACCTAACCCTAAAAGTATCTTTAACTGTCACCCTAGATCTGATATTAGCCCTAGGCTTAATCCTAGCCCTAACACTAAAATAAAGCATAGCCCTCATCCTAGCCCCAAACCTAGCCTTAATCATTACGCTAACCCTAACCTAACCATAGCCCTAACCCTAATTCTAACCTTCACCTTATCTCTAAGCCTAGCTATAATGCCATTCCTTATCCTAAACTTAAACCTAACCCTAACCCTAACTCTAGGCCTAAGGTAAACACTAATCCTAGCCCTAATCCTAGCCCTAATTTAACCCTATCCCTTACCCTAACCCTAACCCTAGCCCTAAGACTAACTCTAACTCTCACAGTAGCCCTGTCCCTTCTACTAACACTATCCATTACCGTAATCCTTAACCTAGCCCTAAACCTAGCCATAACCATTGCCAAATCCTTATTCCTAGTCCTAACCCTAGATCTAACCTTAACTCTAAATCTAACCCTAACCCTAAACCTAAGCCTAACATTAACACTGGCCCTAGCCCGAATGCTAATCATAAAACTAGCAATAACACTAACCCTTGCAGTAAAACAAAACTGAGCAAGAGCCCTAACCCTAAACCTTAACTTAAACCAAACCTTAAAACTACACCTAGACATTAACCTAGCCCTAATTGGAGTCTTAATCTTAACCTTAATACTATCCCTAACTCTGACTCATATCCTAACACTCACCTTAGCTCTAAACACCACCCTAACCTTAAACCGAACCCTTACAGTAAACCTAGCCTTAATTCGAGTCCTAACCCTAACCCTAAAACTAAACCTGACCCTGACTATTAACCTAACACTAACATTAGCTCTATATTTAAACCTACCCTTAAACATAATCCTAACACTAGAGATTTAACCCATAACCATAACCCTAAAACTAACCCTATATACCATACTTCTTACATTAGCCATTGCTCTAACCCTAGCCATAACCCTAACACAAAACTAGCCCTAATCTGAGCCCTAAACCGAGCTTTAACCCTAACCCTAGCCCTAACCCTAGCTCTAACCCTATCCCTTACCTTATGCCAAATCCTAAACCTAATGCTAATTCTAATCCTAATCCTAATTCTATTCCTCAACTTAACCAAAACCCTAACCCTATTAGTTGTCCTAACCCTAGCCCTCATTCTAGCTCTAACCATAACCCAAACCCTAACCCTAACTCTGACCCTTATTCTGACCCTAACACTAATCATAGGTCTAAACCTGAACCTAACCCTAAACCAAACCCTAACATTAGCCCTCTTGGTAACCTTATACCTAAACCTAACCCTAACACTAGCCCTAGACCTAAACCTAATCCTAAACTATGCATAACGCTAGCCCTAGACCTAAAGAAAAACTTAGCTCTAGCCCTAATAATAACCCTTAGCCTAAAGCCAAAAACTAACACTTCCACTAGTTTTATACCTAGTCCTAATTCTGCCTTTACCATTAACCATACCCTAAACTGAAAACTGACCCTGATATTAACACTAACCCTATCTCTAAACATCACCCTAACCCTAAACCTAACCATAAAACTATACTTGGCTCTGTATTTAACTCTAAACTTAGCCCTAATAATAAAAAAGTTCTTACATTTGCCATAGCCTTAACCTATTGCAATATCTAGCCCTAACCTAAGCCCAACCCTAGCTTTAACACTAAAGCTAACCATAACCCTAAACTTAGCCCTAAACCTAAACCCAGGCGTAACCCTAGACCTAATACTAAGCATAACACTAGCCCTACTACATTACCCTAATGATAACCCTAAGCCTTATGCTAACCATAGACTGAACCCTAATCCTATACTTAATCCTAACCCTATCCATTGCCCTACACCTAACCTCAACTCTAAACCTAAAACTATCATTAACCTATTCATAACCATAATGATAACTTGAGCCTTAACCCTAAACCTTAATCTAATAAAAACCCTATCCTGACCCTTACCCCAATAATACCCATAGCTCTAAACCTGACCCTAACAAGAATCCTGACCATTAAAATAGACCTAGCTATAAACCTAACCCTAAAACTCCCCCTAACTGTAACCCTAGACCTGACATTAGCCCTTGCTCTAATCCTGGCCCTAATCCTACTAAAAACCTTAGCCCACATTCTAGCTATAAACCTCGTCTTAATCATAAATGTAACCATAACCAAACCCTAACTCTAATCCTCACCCTAGTGCTAAAAGTAGCTATAATCCCATCCCTTAACCTAAACCTAACCCTAACCCTAACCTTAACACTAACCCTAGCCCTCAACCAAGGCCTAACCCTAACACTAACCGTATTCTTAATCCCAGACCTAATTTAGCCCTAACCCTAACCCAACCCTAACCCTAGTCCTACGAAAAAAACTCTCGCCCTAGCCTTATACCTATTTCTAACCCTATCCCTTACCATCAGACAATATCTAGCCCTAAACTTAGCCCTAATCGTAGCCCTACCCTTACCCCTAGCTCAAAGCCTAGATCTAAACCTAACTCTAAATATAAGCCTAAACCTAAGACTAAACCTCACACTAACACTAGTGCTAATTCTAAAACTAGCCCTAACTCTACCCCTAGCCCTAAAACAAAACCAAATCATAACCATAACCCTATACCTAGCCCTAATCCTATCTCTAATTCTAGTCCTGACCCTGACCTGAAAACTAATCTGGACTCTGACTCTGACCCTAACATTAAACCTAGCTCTAAACATCATCATAACCGCAAATTTAAACCTAACACTTGACATAGCCCTATCCCTGACCCTACCACTAGCTCTAATCATAATGCTGCTTTGTACATTAGCCGTAGCCTTAACCCTAGCCCTAACCTAACACAAAACCTAGGCTCAATCCAAGTCCTAAACCAAGTTTTTTTTATATGTATTTTTTAGTTTTCGGTGGACACAACATCTTTATTTTATTGGTATGTGGTGCTGAGAATCAAACCCAGCGCCCTGCACATGGCAGGCGAGCATGCTACTTCTTGAGCCACATCCTCAGGCACTAAACCTAGCTTTAACCCTAAACGTAAATATAACCCTAACCCACGAAAAGCCCTAATCCAATACATAACCGTACCCTAATCTTAGGTCTAACCCCATCCATTACCCTAATGATAACTCATTATGCTAAACCTAGGCCTAACCCTAATCCTATCTATTACACTAAACCACACCTACACCCTAAACTACCACAAACCAAAGCCCTAAACCTATTCATAATCCTACCCCTAAAGTTATTTCTAACCCTATCAATTACCCTAATGATAACACTGATTCTAACCCTAGGCCTAACCATAACCCTACCCATTACACTAAACCACACCTAAACCCTAAACCTAATTATTTCATTACCTTAACCCGAATCCCTAAAGTTAATTCAAGCCCTAAACATAAACCCTAACCTAACCCAAACCTCACCTTGATCCTGACCCTAATAATAACCCTAGTTCTAAATCTGACCCTTAGTATACACCTAACACAAAATCTATCCCTAACTGTAACACTAGACCTGACATTAGCCCTAGCCCTAATACTAGCCCTAATCCTAACACAAACATTAGCCTTCATCCTGGCCCTAAACCTAGCTTTAATCATAACCATAAACTTAATCCTAGCCCTAACCCTAATACTAACCCTTGCCCTAGTCCTCAAACTAGCTATAACCCAATACATTATCCTAAATGTAATCCTAACTCCAACCCTAACCCAAGGCCTATACCTAACAATAACAGTAGCCCTAATTAAGCCCTATCCCTAACCCTAACCCTAACCCTAGTCCTAGCTCTAAGACTAACTCTAACTCTCATACTAGCCCTATCACTAGTTCTAACCCTATCCCTTACCATAATCCTACACCTAACCCAAACATTAGTCTTAACCCTTGCCCTACCCTTAGCCCTAGCCCTAACCACAGATCCAAACCTAACTCTAAATCTAACCTTAACCCGAAGCCTAAACCTAACCATTATAAATACATTTATATTTAGACTCTGTGTCTACAGGTGTTGGCTTCAATTATTATTTAGAATATAGTCATTAGTTTCATAAAAGGCATACCATTTCTGGTAGTGTATTGAGAACTGAGGGTCAGGGGTAGGATTCTATGTTAAGGGGGAAAGGAATGAGGGTATGTCATTAATCTAACTTAGCGACTCTGGAGGAGAACTCTAATGACTAGACGGGGGATTCATGGAAGAAGGTATAAATTCAAACTGCTTGTCTGTATTCATAAAATTGCCCAATGTATAAATAGTAAAAGTTAGGAGGTTGAAAGTGGGATAGAGGTAGGAAGAAAAAATAAGAAAAATAACAAGGAAATAAAGAAAGAGAGGGAGAAATAAAATAAGAGCAAATAAACAGGTGGTGAGATGGGGCCTATGCAATTCCTCTAAATTATACAATTCTAGTGATTCAGATCTTAAAGTCTGATTTCATGGAGAGTACTTGGTTTCATATATGTTGAGGTTGTAAGGACCAGAGGGGGAAGGGTAGAGAAGAATGGATGAGAAGAGCAAGAAAAGAAAAGTAAGTAAGAAAAAAAGGCTCTCAGAACTCTGTTTTCTTTTCTTACATTAGATGGAGTTTTCTATTCCTAGCTTGAGTCTCTTTGCTCAGGGTGGAGGAGGTAGCCAGGGTGAGAGGGCTTGAGCTTCTACCTGGAGCCTCCCTACTTTTGGTCTCTGAATTGGAAACCAGGTGTGTGTACAGTTGCTGTTCCTCATTGATAGCTACACCTCCAAAAAACCTTGTGTGAAAAATCTTGAGTTATCACAGCTGGAGGTAGGGGAGTTGGAAACTGGGTACCTGATAAGCTGCAGAACCCAGCTGGTAGCCACTCCCAGTGATAGATGGCAAGTAAGGTTTTGCAAGATGGATTCCATCTATTACCCATGTATGGTGTTTGGAGAGGTGGGTGGTTCTGGAGTGACTTGTGCTGTGTCCACAGCTCGTTCTGGTGATTCTCAAGCAAAGACTCTGTGTTCTGTGCTGCCTTCCGTGTGTGCAGAGAGTGCCTGTGTGGCTGAGAGTGCTGTCAGTGCCCAGAGAAACTGCACAGCCCAGCCTTCCATCTGCGCCGAGAGCACCCATGCGGCCCTAGATTTCTTCAAATTTCTATGGTACTGGAAAGGATTCATCTTGTACTTAGCCTTTTTATGCTCCACAGATTTGAGCCTTGTCGATTCAATGGTTCACTCTCAGGAACAGTTTGTATTTTGGGATTCCCTTCATTATGGCTTATTGATGTTAATGAAAATTGAGCTGGAAATCAAATAGGGTTCGCCAGAGGTGTTTGAAACTTCACACAATTAGTTCTCAGTGGGCACTCTCTAGTTTCTTTCTTTTGAAGGTAGACCAAAGATGAAGCATGCAAAAGAAACTGTATCTGAGAGCCCTTAAGGAGAAAACAGAGAAACATGTATGTACTGAAGTAAGTCTCCCAACAATTTGATCAGATGTCATTGATACTACACACTATTCATCTTTTAGCTTGCTCCCCTAGGCTCCCCAAGGTTGGCACTTCTAGGATCAATGGTTCTCTAAACAGGTAAGTGTTAGTGTTAGGTTGAGGGTTAGGGCTAGCTTTAGAAATAGTGTTAGGGTTAGCGTTTGTTTTCTTCAAATTTCTATGATACTGGGAAGATTTATCTTTTACCTAGCCTCACTATGGGCCCAAGTTTGAGGCCTTCTCGGTTCAATGGTTCGCTGTTGGAAATAGTTTGTTGTTAATATCTCACTTCATTTTGACCTATATAAGAAAATGAGAATGGAGCTGGAAATCAGAGGGTTGGTGCTAGCTGGTTGGAACTTCACATACTCAATCAGTTGTCTGTGGGCACTCTCTGGTTTCTTCCTTATAAAAGTAGTGATAAGCTGAAGCATGCAAAACAAGTTTATCCAAGAGCACTTTAGGAGAAAACAGGGCAATATGCATGTACTGAAATACCTCCCCAAAATATTTGGTAAGATTTCTTTGATACTGTGCAGGATTCATATGTAAGCTTGTCACACTAGTCTCCACAAGTTTAAAATTTTATGATCAAAGGTTCTCTTAACAGGTTAGGCTTAGTGTTATGGTTAGAGTTAGGGTTAGAACTAGTGTTAGGGTTAGTGTTTGTTTTTTTCAACTTTATGAATACTGGGCAGGATTTATCTTTTTTCTACTCTTAGAATGCTCCCCATATTTGGGCCTCCTAGTAAAAGGGTTTGCTCTCAGGAGTAGCTTTAGTTTGCATCTTTCACCACATTTTGCCCTATAAGGGTGAATGGAAATGGAGCTGGACTCAAACAGGGTTTGTACTACCTGCTTGAAACTTCACACACTCAACCAGTTCTCAGGGCACATGCTCTCCTTTTTTTTTTTTTTTTTTTTCTTGTGAGAGTAGTCCAAAGCTTAATTAGAAAGAAACAGCTTTATCTGTGAGCACTTTAGGAGCAAGCTTCAATTTTTTTTGCATGGATTACTTTGATATTGTACAGGATTCATCCTTTTCCTAGTCTTAGTATGATCCCCAAGTTTGAGTTTTCAAGGTTTGCCAGTTCACTGTCAGGAACAGTTTGAATTTTTAGATTTCACTTTATTATGGCCTATAGATGTGAATGAAAATGGAGCTGGAAATCAAATAGAGTTAGTACTAGCTGCTTGAAACTTCACACACTCAATCAGCTCTCTGTGGACACTCTCTGGTTGTTCCTTGTGCAAGTACCTTAAACTGAAGCATGAAAAAATTATTTATCCAAGTGCACATTAGGAGAAAACAGGGAAATATGCACGTAATGAAATACCTCCCCCAGTTATTTGGTCAGGTTTCTTTGATACTGCACAGGATTCATCTGTTAGCTTGCCCCACTGGGCTCCTTTATTTGGGGACTACTCTGATCAATGGTTTTCTAAACAGGTTAGGTTAGATTGTGTATTAGTTTAGGGATAGATTTACAGCTAATATTTCATTAGATTTAGTTTTGTTCAAATTTCTTTGATACTGAGCAGAATTCAACTTTTACCGAGCCTTAATATATTCTTTAGGTTTGGACCTCTTATGTCAAGAGTTTGCTCTCCTGAACAGTTTGTATTTTAAGTTTTCATTTCATTTTGACCTATGCGTGTAAATGGAAATGGAGCTGTAAATCCAACAGGGTTGGTGCTAGCTACTTCAATGCTCACACACTCCATCAGTTTTCTATTGACATTCTCTGATTTATTCCTTGTAACAGTAGCCCTAAGCTGAAGCATGCAAATCAACTTTATGTGAGAGCACTTTAGGAGAAATCAGGGAAATATGCATGTACTGAACTACCTCCCCAATTATTTGGTTAGACTTCTTTGATATTGTGAAAGATTCATCGGTTCGCTTACCCAACTTGGCCACCCAAGTGTGGGACTTCTAGGATCAAAGGGACTTTAACAGGTTAAATATAGTGTTAGGGTTAGTGTTAGGACTAGGATTAGACCTAGTGTTAAGATAAGAGTTACTTTGCTTTTCAAATTTCTGTGATACTGTGCAGGATTCATCTTTTTTTATTTTGACTATACTCCAAATGTTTGGGCCTCCTACATGAAGGGTTTTCTTTCAGGGACAGTTTCAATTTTCAGGTTTCTCTTCTTTTTTACATGTAGGGGTCAATGTAATAAAGCTGGAAATCAAACAGTGTTTGGGCTATCTGCTTGAAACTTCACAAAATCCATCAATTTTCAGTGAGCAGAATCTGGTGTTTTCCATGGAAGTAGCCCTAAGATGAATTAAAAAGTAACAGCTTCTATGATCATAGGTACTCTAAACAGGTTAGAATTAGTTTAGGGTTGGGTTAGATACAGTTTTAGAGTGAGTTTTGTTCAAATTCATTTGATATTTGGCATAATTTGATTTTTACATAACCTCACTATTTTCCCCAGGTCTGGGCCCTATCCCTTCAATGGTTGCTGTCAGGAACAGTTTGTATTTTAAGGTTTCCTTCATTTTTACCTATATGGGTAAATGGAAATGGAACTTGAAATCAAACAGGGTTGGTGTTCGCTGCTTAAAACTGCATACATTCAATCAGTTCTATGTGGGCACTCTGGTTTCTTCTTTGTGAATGTTTCCCAAAGCTGAAGCATGCAAAAACATCTTTATTCGAAAGTACTGTTGGAGATAACAGGGAAAAATAAATGTACTGAACTACCTACCCAAATTATTTGTTCAGATTTCTTTGATACTCTTTAAACCTAACAGAAAAACTAGCCCTAATCTGAGTCGTAACCCTAGATGTAAACATAAACCTAAACCTAGCCCTAGCCCTAACCCTACCCCTAATCCTAGCCCTAACCCAGCTGTAACTCTATCACTTACCCTAAGCTAATCCCTATATATAATGCTAACCTTAGTCCTAATCCTAATCCATAGCCTAATCCAAATCCTAACCCTATTACTAATCCTAACCCTAGCCCTCATTTTAGCTCTAACCCTAACTCGAATCATTACCCTAATACAAAACCTCAGTCTAAATCGGATCCTAACCTTAAACCAGACCCTGTAACTAGCTCTACCAGTAAACATATACCTAAACCTAATCCTAAAACTAGCCCTAGACCTAAGCCTAATCCTCAATATAGCCTTAATTCTAGACCTAGACCTAAAAAAACCCTGAGCCCTAGCCCTAACGTAATCCTTAACTTAAAGCGAACACTAACCCTATCCCTAGACCTAAACCTAGTCCTAATTCTGGCTTTCACCCTAAACCTAACCCTATCCTGAACACTGACCTTAACACTAACACTAAACCTAGCTCTAAGCCTGAACCTAACCCAAAACCTAAAACTAACACTAAACATAGCCATAACCCTAATGCTAAAACTAGCACTAAACAGAACCCTAGATCTTACATTACATATAGCCTTAACCCTGGGCTTAAACCTAACAAAAACCCTAGCACTATTCTGAGGCCTAATCCTACGCAAAAAAACAACCATAATCCTAAATGTAGCCCTAACCCTAACCCTCGCCTTAGACCTAACCCTAGCTCAAAGCCTAACCCTTAGCCTAAACAAAACCCTAGGCCTATTCATAAACATAAACCTAACCCTAGCCCTAATCCTAAACTTAACCCCTGTACTAACCCTAGCTCTAAACATAACATTACCCTAACCCTAACCCTAACCCTCACCTTGATAATAACCCTACCCCTAAACTTAACCCTATCCATAACCCTAATCTTAAACCTAACCCTCGACTTAACCCTAAACCTAACCCTTACCATAAACTTAACCCTAAACCATAGCATAAATAAAAAACTAAACCTATCCCTGAACCTAAATTTAACCATAACCTAAACTTAACCCTAAAACTAATCTTACATCTAATCCCATACATTACTCTAAAACTAGGCCTAACCCTAATGAAAACCCTAGCCGTAACCCTAATCATAACCATAACCCTAACCTAGAAATACCACTAAACCTAAAACTCCCCCTAGCCCTAACCGTAGCTTAAACCCTAAACATTACACTAACCCTGACCCTAGCTGTAGCTCTATTCATAACCCTAACACTAGCCCTAACCCTAATATTAAACTTAGCCCTAATCCTAGCCCTAATATAGCCCTATTCCTAACCCTAACTATTACCCTAGAATTAAGATTAACTATGATTCTCACACAAGACCTATGCTTATTCTAATCCTATAACTTACTACAACCCTAACCCAAGCCCTAACCCTAGTCATAATCCTTAGCCCTAGCACTAACCTATCTTTAAAACTAACCATAACCTAAGGACTCAGCCTAAACCTGAAAATAGCTCTAACCCTAATGCTATTCCTAAAATTAGCCCTAACCCTAGCCCTAGCCCTAAAACAAAACTGAGCCATACCCCTAAAACTAACCCTTACCCTAGGCCATACCCTAACCCTACACCAGCCCTAACCCTAGCTCTAATTTGAAACCTAACCCTAACCCTAAACCTAACCATGACCCTGACTCATATCCAAATACTAAACCTAGCTCTAAACATCACCCTAAACTTAAACCTAACCCTAACACTAAGCCTAGCCCTAAACTTAACCCTAAAACTAATCTTAATCCTAACCCTATTTCTTATAATAGCCATATCCATAACACTAGCCCTAAACCTAATACAAAATTATCCCTAATCCAAGTTCTAACTCGAGCTTTAACCATAAACCTAAATCTAAACCTAGTCCTAACCTTAGCTCTAACCCTATTGCATACCCTAAGCCAAACCCTCACCCTAATGCTAACCATATTCTTAGCAGTGATACTTAGCCTAATCAAAACCTAACTCTATAACTAGTCCCAACCCTAGCCTTCATTCTTGATCTAACCATAACCCGAACCCTAACCCAATCCCTGACCATTATTCTGACCTAACACTAATCTTAGCTCTAAATCTAAACCTATCCCTAAACTGAACCCTAACACTAGCCCTACTGGTAACCTTATATCTACACCTAACCCTAACACTAGCCCTAGACCTAAACCTAATCCTAAATCTAGCCATAACAATAGCTCTAGACCTAAAGACAAAATAGACCTAGCCTTAACAATAACCCTTAATCTAACCCAAACTCTAACCCTACATCTAGACCTAACCCTAGTCCTAATTCTGCCTATAACCCTAACCATTACCATACCTGAACACTGTCCTTGACACTAAAATTAACCCTAGCTCTAAATTTCACCCTAACCCTAAAACTAACCCTGAAACTACATCTAGCCCTAACATTAACCATAAAACTAGTCTTAATCTTTACACTAGTTCTTACATTAGCCATAGCTCTAACCTATCACAAAACCCAACTCTAATCCAAGCCCTACCTTAGCATTAAACCCTAAAGCTAAACTTAAAAATAACCCTAGCCCTAACTATAACACTAAGCCTAACCCTAGACCTAATCCTAACCATAAATGTAGCCGTAACCCTAGCTTTAACCCTATTTATTACCCTATGATAACTATAATCCTTATGCTAACCTTAGGCGGAAACCTAATCCTAGCACTAGCCTTAATCCTATTAACCTAAACCTAGCTGAACCCTAAATCTAACTGTGTCCTTACCCAATCCCTATATGTAAGGCTAATCTGACCCCTAAAACTAAACCTTAATCTAAACCCAACCCTAAACTTCACCCTGACTCTAATAATACAGATACTTCTAAACCTAACCATAACAAGAAACCTAAACTTTCAATAGACCTAGCCATAAACCTAACCCTAAATCTATCCATAACCATACCCTAGACCTTACATTAGCCCTAACTCTAATCTAGCCCTAACCCTAATACAAAACTTAGGGCACATCCTAGCAAGGAACCTCACCTAGGTCTAGTGTAAGAGTCAGGTTTAGGTTAAAGGTCAGCTTTAGGGCTAGGGTTATTATTAGGGTCAGGATCAGGGTCAGAGTTAGCATTTGGTTTAGCTAAAAGTTTAGGGTTAAGGCTCGAATTAGCATTAGGGTTAGGTTTTGGATTAGGGTAATGGATAAAGTTTAGTTTAGGTTTTAGTTAAGGTTTAGGGTAATGGATGAGTTAGGTTTAGCAATCGGGTTAGGGTTACCATTAGGGTTATAGTTATGTTTAGTGTAATGGAGAGGTGTAGAGCTATTTATTGTTATGGTTTGCATTAACTCTAGGATTAGGGCTAGGTTTAGGGATAGGGTTAGGTTGTGATTTAGGGTAAGTTTTAGGGTTAGGGTAAGTGTTATGTTTAGGGGTAGGGTTATAGTTAAGTTAGGGTAAGGATTAGTGTTTGAGCTAGTGTTAGGGCTAGGGCAAGGGTTAGGTTTAGGTTTGGGGTAGGGATAAAATTAAGGCTACGTTTAGGGCTAGGAAAAGGGCTAGGGTTTGTGTTAGGGTTAGGGCTAGGATTATGGCTAGGGTTAATATCACGTCTAAGGTTAAGGTTAGGAATAGTTTTAGGGTTAGTTTTATGGCTAGGTCTATTGTAAGGTTTAGATAGGGTAAGAGTCAGGTTTATAGCTAGGGGAATTATAAGGGTCACGGTTAGTATTAGGGTTTGGTTTACTTTTGAGGTTAGAGTTAGGGCTCAAATTAGAATTTGGGTTAGGGTTAGTGTAATAATTGGATTAGGTTTAGGTTTCAGGTTAGGTTAGGCTAATTGATAGGTTTATGGAAAGTGATAGGGTTAGGGTTAAGCCTAGGGTTAGATTTATGGTAAGGGTTATGTTTAGGGTAATGAGTACAGTTAGAGTTAAGGTTAGGGCTAGGGATATGGTTAAAATTAGGTCTTGTGTTAGGGTTAAGGTGAGGGTTAGACCTAGGATTAGGTTTAGGGTTTAGCATAAGGGTTAGGTTCTGAGCTATGGTTAGGGCTAGGCTGAGAGTTCGGTTTAGAATTAGGTCTAGGGATAGGATTATGTTAAATTTTGGGTTACGGTTGGTGTTAGGGTTAGACCTAGGTTTAGTGTTGGGGTCAGAATAAGGATCAGGGTTTGGGTTAGGGTTTGGGATAGTGTTAGAGCTAAAACAAAGGCTAGAGTTAGGACTATTAATAGGGTTAGGGTTTTTGTTAGTCTAAAGACTAGAGATAGGTCTAGGGTTACTCTTTAGTTTAGGATTTCACTTAGGGTAAAGATTGATTTAGATCTAGAGTTAGGGCTATGGTGAGGGTTAGAGATAGAGTTAAAGCTAGGTTTAGGGCTCAGTTTTGGGCTACTTTTGTGTTAGGGTTAAGGCTAGGATTAGGGCAACGGCTAATATAAGAACTAGGGTTACCTTTAGGGTTAGTTTTAGGGTTAGGGTTAGGAGTAGTTTGAGTGCTACTGTTAGGTTTAAGGTTAAGTTGATATTTATAGCTACGGTTCTTGTTAGGATAGGAGTCAGGGTCAGGGTTAGATTTAGGGATAGTGTTAAGACTTGAATTAGGGCTATTGTTAATGTTAGTGTTCGGTTTGAGTTTAGGACAGTGTTTAGATCTAGGGTGAGTGTTAGGATATGAGTTAGTGTCAGGGTTAGTTTTAAGGTGAGGCTTGGGACTCGAATTAGGGCTAGGTTTAGGTCTAGGTGAAGTGTTAGTGTTTGGTTTAAGTTAAAGGTTAGGGTTAGGGCTATTGCTCGGATTTGGTTTACTGATAGGATTGGGTTAGGGCTAGTTTTACTATTATCATTAGCATTAGTGCTAGTGTTAGTGTTAGGCTTAGGCTTAGGTTTAAGGTTAATTTTAGATATGATTAGGGCTTGGACTAACTTTCTGGCAACTGTTAGGGCTAGTGTTAGGTTTATGGTAGCAGATAGGGATAGAACTAGCACTAGGGCTAGGGAAAGAGTCAGAGTTAGTCTTAGGACTAGAGTTAGGATAGGGTTAGAGATAGAGCTAAATTAGGGATAGGATTAGGGTAGGTTTTGTGTTTAGCTTAAGCCAATGGTTAGGGTTAGGTTTAAATTTAGGGTAAGGGATGACATTATAGGTAGGTTTAGAGGTAGGGTGAGGGTTAGAATTAGGGTTAGGTGTAGGGTTAGATGCCTAGCACTCGAATTAGAGCTCAGGTTATGGCTACTTATGGGTTAGGGTTTGGTTTAGGTTAAGATTTAGGGTTAGAACAATGGCTAGGTTTTATTTTAGGGCTAGAGCTTGGATTAGGGCTAGTATTAGGATTAGGAATAGTGTTAGAGCTAGTTGTAGAATGAGGTTTCGGCTTAAGATTAGGGTTAGATTTAGGGTTATGATTAGATCTAGGGTTAGGGCTAAGGCTAGCGTTAGGGCTCAGGTTAGGTCTATTGTGAGGGTTAAGGTAACGGATAGGGTTATAAATAGAAATAGGGCTAGGGTGTGATTTAGAGTTAGTCTTAGGGGTAGTGTTAGGGATAGTGTTAAGGATAGGGTTCAAATAGGGCTAGGATTAGTGCTATGGTTAGTGTTAGGGTTAGGCCTAGGTTTAGGGCTAGGGTTAGGTTTAGTTTTAGGGGAAGGTATGGGGTTATATAGCTAGGTTCAGTGCTAGGGTGAGGGTTATATTTAGGGATAGGGATAGGGTGAGGGTTTGGGTTAGGATTAAGTAAGTTTAGGGCTAGGATGAGGGCTAGGGTTTGCATTAGGGTTAGGGCTAGGATTAGGGTTAGGAATAACGTCAGGTCTAGGGTTATGGTTAGGGATAGTGATAGGGATAGGTCTATGGCTAGGTCTAGTGTAAGGGTTAGGTTTAGTGTAGGGCTCAGGTATAGAGCTAGGTTATTATTAGAGTCATTGTATGAGTTAGGGTTTGGTTTGGGTTAAGGTGTAAGGTTAAGGCTCAAAATAGCATTAGGATTAGTGTTGGGGTTAGCATAATGGATAGAGTTATGTTTACAGTTCAGGTTAGTTTTAGAGTAATATATAGTGTTAGTGTTAGGTTTAGGGTTAGGGTTAGGCCGAGGGTTAACATTTGGTATAAGCTAACCAAATGAATAGGTTTAGTGTTAGTGTTAGGGCGTAGGTAAATGTTAGGATTAGGGCTAGGATTTGGGTTACTCCAAGGGTTAGCGATAGGGTTCGGTTTAGTGTAAGTGTTAGGAGTTGAGCAAGGTTTTAGGGCTAGGGAAAGGGTTAGGGTTAGAATCAGGGCTACGATTAGGGCTACAGTTAGGGTTAGGGTTAGGTTTAGGGCTAGGGTTAGCATTAGGTTTAGGGTTCTGTTTAAGATAATGGATAAAATTAGAGATAGTATTTGGGCTATGGTTACACTTAGGATTAGGGATAGAGTTAGGGTTAGGTTTAGAGCTAGGGTTATGTTTAGAGTAAGGGTTAGAGTTTGAGTTAGGGTTAGGGCTAGGTCAAGCATTAGGTTTAGTGTTTGTGCTAGGGTTAGGGTTAAGGTTATGCTTAGTTCTAGGATTAGGGCTTGTATTAGGGCTAGGTTTTGTGTGAGGTGTATGGCTAGTGTTAGGGCTATGGGTAATGTAAGAGCTATGGTTATGTTTATGGCTAGTTTTTTGGGGTTAGGGTTATAGATATGTCTAGTGTTAGGTTTAAGTTTTGAGAAAGGATAAGGATTATAGATAGGATTTGTGTTATGGTAAGCATCAGCGTTCCGGTTAGCATTGGGTTTATTTTTAGGGCTAGAATTAGAACTAGGGTTAGGTCTAGCTCTAGGGTTAGTCTTCATATTAGGTTAATGGTTATTTTAGGGCTAGGGCTAGGTTTTTGTTTAGGACTAGGGCTAGAGTTATGACTATATTTAGGGTTAAGTTTGGGTCTAGTGCTAGTGTTATGGTTAGGGTTAGGTATAGGTTTACTGGTAGGTCTAGTGTTAGGGTTCGGTTTAGTGTTTAGATCAGGCTTTGTACTAGGGTTAGTGATACAGTCAGAATAAGGTAATGGTTAGGCTTAGGCTTTGGTTTAGTTTAGAGATAGAAGAGGGCTAGGATTAGGACTAGTAATATAGTTAGTGTTTGGGGTAAGCTAAGGATTAGGTTAAAACTAGGGTAGCATTGGGGTGTGAGTTTGGCTTAGGGTAAGGAATAGGTTTAGAGCTAGGGTTTGGATTAGTGTTAGGGTTAGGGTTAGGGTTCGGGTTAAAGCCAGGGTTGAGGCTCAGATTAGCGCTAGGTTTTGTGTTAGGATTAGGGCTATGGCTACGATTAGGACTAGAGTTAGGGCTAGTGTTAGAATTAGGGAATAGATAAGGATGGTACTAGAAATAGGTCTAGGGCTAGAGATAGTGTTAGTCTTAGGGCTAGGGATAGAGTTAGTGTAACAGTTAGCAATAAATTAGGGCTAGGATTTGAGATATGGTTAGTGTTAGGATTAGGCCTAGGGTTAGGGCTAGGGTTAGTGTTAGTGGTAGTGTTAGGGTTAGGGTTAGGGATGGGGAAAGGATGTGGTTATATCTAGGTTCAGAACTAGGGCGAGTGTTGAAATTAGGGTTTGGGCTAGGGTTAGTTTTCGGGTTAGGATTAAGGCTAGGTTTATGATTAGGATGAGGGCACGGGTTTGTGTTAGGTTTAAGGCAAGAGTAAGGTAGAGTGCTAATGTCAGGTCTAGGGTTACATTTAGGGATACTGTTAGGGTTAGTTTTATGTCTAGGTCTTATTTAAAGGTTATGTTTAGGGTAAGGTTCAGTTTAGAGCTACGTGTGTTATTAGAGTCAGGGTCTTGCTCAGATTTTGGGTTAGGTTTTGGTTCATTTTTAGGGCTCGAATTAGCATTAGGGTTAGGTTTAGAGTTAGGATTAGACTAATTGATAGTGTTAGGTTTAGTGTTCATTTTAGGTTTAGGTAAGGATAAGGTTAATATTAACGAAAGTTTTGGGGATAGGCCTAAATGAATTGGGTTAGATTTAGTTTTAGGACTAGGGTTAGTGTTTGCTTTAGCATTAACTGTTAGAGTTTTGCTGCAGTCTGGCTGGCCACAAAATCACGAGCCACTTACAGCCTTGTAGATTCAAACAGCAATTCTTTATTCCTGAACTCACACCGGCACTCTACAGACACGTTCTGGGGGAATTCACGTTCTGGGTCACATTCACGTTCTGGGTGAAATCCCAAATACTCTCTGAATCCCAGGAGAACTCAAGGAGCAGGTGCGCCTGAAGCAGCAGGATACGCCCTATTCCCAGCAGGGTACACCTTAAACCTGGAACAGCCCTAAACCTGGATTGTCCTAAACCAGGAACGCCCTAAACCCTGATCCGCCCTAAACCCTGATCCGCCCTGGTCCTTGAGCAAGGTCACCTTACATGCAATCTCACTGCAAATGACCTGGGTCATGCCATGCATCATACCTATTTGGCAATGGCCCTCAGCAGAGTTTGTGCTAGGATTAGGACTATGGCAAATGTTAGGTTTATGGTTAGGTCTAGGGTTAAGTTTACAGTTAGGGTTAGAGTAGGTTTAGGGTTAGCGCTAGTTTGATCATGATGTTTATAATTAGGGTTATGGTAATGGGTGGGGTTAGAGATATGTTTAGAGCTATGTTTGGGTTAGGGTTCTGTTTAGGGTAATGGATAGGTTTAGGTCTAGGATTATAGTTAGTATTAGGGTTAGGGTTAGTTTTAGGTCTAGGGTTAGTGTTAGGGTTAGGTTTAGGTTAAGTGTTAGGGTTTGAGCTATGGTTAGGGCTAAGTTGATGGCTAGAGTTGGTATCAGGTCTAGGTTTAGGATTAGGGTTAAGTTTAAATCTAGGGTTATCATTACGGTTACTGTTATGTTTAGGGTAATGGATAGGGTTAGAGCTAGAGTTAGGGCTAGGATTATGGTTAGGATTAATTCTATTGTTAGGTTTAGGTTTATGGCCAGATTTATCATTAGGGTTAGATTTAGGGTAATGGTTAGGGCTAAGGTTAGCGTTAAAATGAGGTGTAGGGCTCAGTTGAGGGATAGATTTTGTGTTAGGTTAAGGATATGGCTAATGTAAGAACTAGAGTTATGATTAGGGCTACTTTTAGGGTTACAGTTAGGGCTAGTACTAGTTTTAGGTTTACATATACTTTTAGGGCGATGTTAGAGCTAGGGTGAGTTTGAGGTCAGAGTCAGGCTCAAGGTTAGATTTAGGGTTATGTTATGACTTTAATTAGGGCTAATTTTAGGGCTGGGTGTAGGGTTAGGTTTTGGTTTAGATTAAGTGGTAGGGTTAGGGCTATGGCTCAGTTTTGTTTTAGGGCTTGAACTAGATTAGGGCTAGTTGTAAGATTAGTGTTACAGTTAGAGCTAGTATAAGTGTGAGTTTTAGGCTTAAGGTTATGGTTGGACTTAGAGTTATGGTTAGTTCTAGGGTTAGGGCTAGGGCCTATGTTAGGGCTAAGGTTAGGGCAAGTGTTAGGGTTATGGTAAGGGATAGGGTTAGATCTAGGAATAGGGTTAGGGCAAGAGTTAGAGTTAGTCTTAGTGGTAGTGGTAGGATTAGGGTTAAATTAGGTCTAGGATCAGGTCTAGGATTAGTTTAAGGGTTAAGTCTAGAGTTAGAGTTAGGGTTAGATTTGGGGGAAGGGTTGGGGTTATAGTAAGGTTCAGAACTAGGGTGAGTGATAAAATTAGGGATAGTGCTAGAGTTCTGGTTCGGGTTAGGATCAAGGCTAGGTTTAGGGCTAGGATGAGGGCTAGCTTTTGTGTTAGGGTTATGGCAAGAATTAGGGCTAGGGCTAAATCAAGTCTAGGGTTATGGTTAGGGCTAGTTTTCGGGTAAGATTTATGGCTAGGTCTAGTTTCAGAGTTAGGTTTATGGTGAGGTACAAGTTGAGAGCTAGGGGATAGTCAGAGTCAGGTTTTGGGTTTGTGTTAGGTTGAGGTTTAGGGTTATGGCTCAAATTAGCATTAGGTTTGAGTTAGGGCTAGGGCAATGGATAAGGTTAGGTTTAGGCTTCAGGTTTGGTTTAGAGCTCAGGTTAGATTTAGGGTAATGGACAGGGTTAGGGTAAGTCCTAGGGTTAGCATTAGGTTTATTTAGGGTTAAAGCTAGGGTAGGGCTTGGGTTAGGGCTAGGTTTTGCAATAGGTTAGGGCTATGGCAAATGTAAGAACTTAGCTATGATAGGGCTAGTTTTAGGGTTAATGTTAGACCTAAGTATAGTTTTAAGGTTAGGTTTAGTGTTAGAGTGATGTTTAGAGCTAGGGTTAGTGTTGGTGTCAGGGTCAGTGTTCAGTTCAGGGTTATGGTTAATGTGAAAGCAGTATTAGGACTAGGGTTAAGATTAGGGGAAAGGTTAGTTTTCAGCTTTAGGCTAAGGGTTATTATTAGGGCTAGGTCTAGGTTTTTCTTTAGGTCTAGGCACAGAGTTACGGATAGATTGGGATTAGGTTTAGGTCTAGGGCTAGTGTTAGAGTTTGGTTTAGGTATAAGTTTACCATCAAGGCTAGTATTAATGTTCAGTTTAGGGTTAGGTTCAGGTTTAGACCTATGATTACTGTTAGGGTCAGAATAAGGATTAGACTTAGCGATAGGGTTTGGTTTGTGGTAGAGCTAGAATGAGGACTAGGGTTAGTGTATGGGTTAGATTAAAGATTAGGTCTAACCTAATCCTAATCCTAATTCATAACCTTACCCAAACCCTAACCCTATGGGTTCGGTTAAGGATTAGGATTAGGATTACGATTAGGATTAGCATTGGTTTTAGGGTTTGGCATAGGGTAAGGGATAGGGTTAGAGCTAGGATTAGGACTAGGGTTGGGGTTAAAGCTAGGTTCATAGCTCGGATTAGGGCTAGTTTCTGTGTTAGAATTATGGCTAAGTTTAGAGCAATGACTAATGGAAGAACTATGGTTTTAGGGTTAGATTTTGGGTGATGGTTAGGGGTTAAACCTCTAGTGATAGGATCAGGTTTAAGGTTAGGGTGAAATTTAGAGCTGTGTTAGTGTTAGGTTAATAGTAAGGGTCAGGTTTACTTTTAGAGTTAGGGTTAGGACTCGAATTAAGGCTAGGGTTACTGTAAGGGTTTGTTTTAGGGTTAGGGTGGTGTTTAGAGCTAGGGTGAGTGTCAGGATGTGAGTCAGAGTTAGGGTTAGTATCAAGGTTAAGATTAGGACTCTAATTAGGGCTAGGATTAGGTCTAGGTGTAGTGTTAAGGTTTGGTTTATGTTAAGGTTTAGGGTTAGCAGTATTGCTCGGGTTTGTTTTACTGTAAGGGTTAGGGTTAGTACTATATTTATGATTAGCATTAGGGCTAGGGCTAGTGTTAATGTTAGGCTTAGGCTTAGAGTTAGCTTTAGAGTTAGGGTTATATCTAGGTTTAGGAATAGGAATAAAGATTAGGCATTGGTTATTGCTAGGTTAGGGCTAGGGTTAGGGCTAGAGTTAGGATTACGGTAATGGAAAGGGTTAGAAGTAAGCATAGGGCTAGTGTGAGAGGTAGAGTTAGTCTTAGGGATAGGGTAAAATTAGGGCTAGAATTAGGGCTAGGGTTAGTTTTCACCTTAGGCCTAGTGTTAGGGTTAGGGTTAGGGTTAAGTTTAGGGTAAGGAATGGCATTATACCTAGGTTTTGAGATAGGGTGAGAGTTAGAATTAGGGTTAGGGCTATGATTAGGGTTAGGGTTATGATTAAGGCTAGGTTTGGGGCTAGGATGAGGTCTATGGTTTATTTTAGTGTTATGGCTAGGATTAGGGCTGGGGCTAATATTAGATCTAGGGTTATGTTTAAAATAGTTTTACAGTTAGGTTTATGGCTACATGTGGTATAAGTGTTAGGTTTAGTGTTAGGATCAGGTTTAGAGCAAGGTGTATAATTAGAGTCATGTTCTGGGTTAGTAATTTGAGATAGTTTAAGGTTTAAAGTTAGGGCTTGAATTATCTTTATGGTTCGTGTTAGTGTAATTGTAGGGTGAGATTTAGGGTTTAGGTTTGGTTTAGAATAATGCATATGTTTAGGATTAGGGATAGGGTTTAAGTTTAGGCCTACAGTTATGGTTAAGGCAATGGATAGGGTTAGAGATAGGGTTAGGGCTAGGGTTATGATTTTGATTAGGGCTAGGTTTAGGATTAGGTTTAGGGTTAAAACTCGGGTTAGGGCTTGGTTTTGGGCTAGGTTTGGGGTTAACAGTGCTAGGGTTAGGGGTATGGCTAATGTAAGTACCAGGTAACAATTAGGGTTAAATTTAGGGTTAGGGTTAGTGGTAGGTCTAGTTTAGGTTTAGGGTTAGGGTTAGCGTGATGTTTAGACTAGGGTTAGTATTGTGGTCAGTGTCATGGTCACTGTTAATTCTAGTTTTCATCTTAAAACTAGAATTAGCACTAAGTTTAGGGTTAGGGTTAAGGGTTCGCTTAGGTTAAGGGTGAGGTTTAGGGCGATGGCTTGGTTTTATTTTAGGGCTAGTGTTAGATTTAGAGTTAGGGTTAGGCTTAGGATTAGGTTTTGATTTAGAGTTAAAATTAGATCTAGTTTAGGGCTAGAGCTAATGATAGGGCTAGGATTAGGGCTAGGGTTAGGGCTAGGATTAGGGTTCTGGTAAGGAATAGGGTTCGAAATAGGGATTGGGCTAGGGTGGGAGTTAGATTTAGTCTTAAGGCTAGGGTTAGGTCTAGGGTTAGGAATAGGACTAAATTAGGGCTAAGATTACGGCTAGGGTTAATTTTGGGGTTAGGCCTAAAGTTGGGTTTAGGTTTAGGATTAATGCTTGGTTTAGGGCTAGAATAAGGGCTGGGGTTTGTGTTAGATTTAGGACTAGGATTAGAGCTATGGCTAATGTCAGATCTAAGGTTAGGGTTGGGGATAGTTTTAGGATCAGGATTATGGCTAGGTCTAGTGTAAGGGTTAGGTTTAATGTAAATTCAGCCTTAGAGCTAGGAGACTTATTAGGGTCATGGTCATTGTTAGAGTTTGCTTGAGGTTAGGGTCTATGGTTAGGGCTTGAGTTAGCACTAGCTTGTGGGTTAGGAACTGATAGCGTATGTTAGTATTTACATTAGGTTTAGGGTAATTGATAGGGTTAGGGTTAATGATAGGCTTAAGATTAGGCCTAGGGTTCGCATTAGGGTAAGGGTTATGGTTAGTATAATGGATGGAATTAGAGCTAAGTTTAGGGCTAGTTTTCTGGTTAGGAATAGGTCTTGAATAGCGTTAGGGTTAGGGTTAAAACTAGGGTTAGGCTTAGGTTTATGTTTAGCAAAAGGATTAGGTTTTGAGCTAGGGTTAGGGTTAGCGTTAGGGTGAGGGTTAGGTTTAGGGTTACTTCTAGGGATAAGATTATAGTACTCATAGGATTAGGGTTAGGATTAGGGCTAGTGACATCATTAGGGATAGGGTTAGGGTTAGGGTAATGTATACAATTAGATATATATATTTAGGGCTATGTTTAATGTTAGATTGAGGTTTAGGCTTAGAGTTAGGGCTATGGTTATATTTAGATTTATAGTAAGGGTTAGGGTTTGAGCTAGGGTTAGGTCTATGTATGGCAAGTGTGAGATTTAAGGTTAGGTCTAGGGTTAGTTTTCCTGTTAGATTTAGGTTTAGCATTAAGCCTAGAATTATCAATAAGTTTAGGTTTAGGTTTAGAGTAATTGGTCAGTTTAGAGCTAGGTTTAAGGCTATGGTTAAGGTTAGGTTTAGGGTAGTGTTAGGGTTAGATTGAGGGATAGTGTAGGTTTATATTTAGAATAATGTTTAGGCTTTGAGCTAGGATTAGGACTAAGGCGAGAGTAAGGTTAGGGTTAGGGCTAGGGTTAGAATTAGGGTTATGCTTAAGGCTTGATTTAGGCTTAGGATTAGCTGTAGGTTTTGTGCTAGGTTTAGGGCTAGGGTTAGGGCTATGGGTAATGCTAGAGCTAGGGTTATGTTCATGGCTAGTTGTAGGTTTAGTGTTATGGCTAGGTCTAGTGTTATGTTTAGATTTTTGGTAGGGTCAGATTTAGAGACAGGTTTACTCTAAAGGCAGAGTCGGTGTTTGGGTTAGAGTTAGTGTTAGGGTTACAGTCCGAATTAGGACTATGTTAAGTCTAGGGTTAGGTTAGTGTTATTGTTAGGGCTAGAGCTAGGTTTATGTTTAGGTCTAGGAGAAGAGTTAAGGCTAATTTTAGGATTTGCTTTAGGTCTAGGGCTAGTGTTAGGGTTTGGTCTAGGGTTAGGGTCAGCTTTAGATCTAGGGTTAGGGTCAGAATAAGGGTGAGGGTTAGCGTTAGAGTTTTGGATAGGGTTAGAGCTAGAATGATGGCTAGGGTTAAGACTATTAATAGGGTTAGAGTTTGGGTTAACCTAAGAATTAGAGATCGGTCTAGGGTTACCATTAGGGTTAGGTTTTTTCTTAGGCTAAGGGATAGCCTTAGAGCTAGGGTTAATGCTAGAGTTAGGGTTAGGGTTAGGGTTAAATATAAATATATTTTGAGCTCGGATTAGGGCTAGTTTTTGTATTAGGATTAGGGTTAGATTTTTGCATTGGCTAATATCAGAGCCAGGGTTACAATTAGGGTTAGTTTTAGGGTTAGAGTTAGGGGTAGGTCTAGTGTTAGGTTTAGGTTTAAGGTTAGGTTAATATTTAGAGCTAGGGTTATTGTTAGGATATGAGAAAGCATCAAGATTAGTTTTAGGGTTAGGATTAGCACTCAAATAAGGGCTAGGGTTATTGTTTGGTTTAAGGTGAGGGCTGTGTTTAGAGCTAGGGTGACTGTTAGGATATCAGTCAGGTCAGGGTTTGCTTTAAGATTAGGGTTATGACTTGAATTAGGGCTAGGGTTACTTTTAGGTTTTGGTTTAAGTTTAGGGTTGCCTTTAGAGATAGGGTCAGTTTTAGAATATGAGTCAGGGTCAGGGTAAGTTTTAAGGTTAGGTTTAGGACTCGAATTAGGCTAGGATTACGTCTAGGTGTACTGTTATGTTTTGGTTTAAGTTAATTTTTAGTGTTAGGGCTGTTGCTCAGTTTTGTTTTAAGTCCTAGGTTTAGGGTTTGGACTAGTTATAAGAATAGCATTAGGGTTAGGGCTAGTATAAGTGTTAGGCTTAGGTTTGGGTTAGGGTTAGATTTGGATTTAGCATTAGACCTAGGATTAGGGCTAGGTCTAACTATAGGGCAAGAGTCAGGGCTAGGGTTATGGTTACTGTAACAGATAGGGTTAGAACTAGGGCTAGGACTAGGGTGAGAGTTAGAGTTAATCTTAGGCCTAGGGTTTTGGTTAGTTTTAGGGATAGGGCTAAGTTAGGGCTAGGATTATTGCTAGGGGTTGTGATCAGCTTATGCCTAGTGTTAGGGCTAGGGTTATAGTTAATTTTAGGGTATGGTGTGTTGTTATAGCTAGGATTAGTGGTAGGGTGAGGGTTCGAATTTGGTTTAGGACTAGGATTAGGGTTAGGGTTATGATTAAGACTAAGTTTATGGCTAGGATGATGCATAGGGTTAGGTCTAGAATTAGGGCTATGGTTTATGTCAGCCTAGTGTTACAGTTTGGGGTAGATTTAGGGTTAGGTTTGTGTCTAGGTCTAGTGTAAGTTTTATTTTTATGGTAAGGGTCAGGTTTAGAGCTAGGTGTATTTTTAGGTTCAGGATCAGGGTTATGGTTTGTTTTAGGTTACGGTTTAGGGATAGTGCTAAAATGGACATTAGGGTTAGGGTTAGGGTTAGGGCAATTGATTGTGTTAGTTTTAGGTTTCAGGGAAGATTTAGGGCAATAGAGAGCTTTAGGGTTAGCAAAAGGGTTAGGGTTATGCCTAGGGTTAGCATTAGGATTAGGGTTATCATAAGGATGATACATCGGGTTAGAGCTATGGTTAGGGCTATGGTTAGGTTACGATTAGGGATAGAGTTAGGTTAGGTTTTGTGTTAGGACTAGTAACCCTAGCTTAGGGTAGGGTTAGCGTTTGATTTAGGGTAAAGGTTACGTTTTGTGCTAGGATTAGGTCTAGGACAAGGGTTAGGCTTAGTGATATGGTCAGTGTTAGGTTTAGGGTTAGGGCTAGGGTTTTCATTCGGGTTAGCATTAGGTTTAGGGTAATAGATTGGGTTAGATATAACGTTAGCTTTATGGTTAAGGTTAGGTTTAGATTTAAGTTTCGTTTTAGAGCTAGGTTTACTGTTGGTTTTAATTTAAAATTCAGGTTTTGAGTTAGGGTTAAGGCTATGGCAAGTTGTAGGTTTAGGGATAGGTCTAGGGATCAGTTTATGGATTGGTTGGGCTTTCGGTTAGGGTTAAGGATAGGGTTATTATTAGGGTTAGGGTTAGACTTAGGCCAATGCCTTGGGTTAGATAGTTTTAGGTTTAGGGTTAAGGTTAAGATTAGGGCTATGGTTAGGGTTATGGTTAAGAATAGTGCTAGGGTCATGTTTGGGCGAAGGGTTAGTCTTTGAGGTAGGGTTAGGACTAAGGTGAGGGTTAGGGTTAGGGTTAGGACTGGGGTTAAGGTTAGGGTGAGGGTTATGCTTAGGGTAGGTTTAGGCCTCGATTAGGGTTAAAGTTATTATGTTTTGTGTTAGATTTAGGCCTAGGGTTAGTGCTATGTGTAATGTAAGCTCTAGGGTTGTGATTAGAGCTAGTTTTAGGGTTAGGCTTAACCCTAGGTCTAGTGTTACGTTTAGGTTTGGGTTAGGGTCAGGTTTATAGCTAGGTTTAAAGTTAGTGTCAGGGCCAGTGTTCAGTTTAAAGTTAGGGTTAGGGTGAAAGCCAGAATAGGACTAGGGTTAGGTCTATTGGTAGGTTTAGTGTTTGGTTTAGAATAAGGGTTATTGTTAGGGCTAGGACTATGTTTTTGTTTAGGTCAAGGGCTAGAGTACTAGCTAGATTTAGGATTAGGTTTAGGTATGTAGCTAGTGTTAGTGTTAGGATTAGGTATAAGTTTACTGGTAGGGCTAGTTTCAGGTTTCGGTTTCATTTTAGGGTCAAATTTAGACCTATAATTAGTGTTAGGGTCAGAATAAGGGTGAAGGTTAGGGTGAGGTTTTAGGTTAGGGTTAGATCTAGAATTTGGCTAGTGTTAGGACTAGTAATAGGGTTATTGTTTGGGTTGGCTAAGAATTAGGATTAGGACTATAGTTAGCATTATGAATAGGGTTTGTTTTGGGGTAATGGATAGGATTAGAGCTAGGGTTAGGGCTAGGATTAGGGTTAGGTTTAGGGCTAGTTTTAGGGTTAGGGTTAGGGTTAAATCTAGTTTTAGGGCATGGATTAGTGCTATTTTTATGTTAGAGTTAGTGCTAGGTTTTGGCTAAGGCCAATGTAAGAACTAGGGTTATGATTAGGATTAGTTTTAGGGTTAGGGTTACGGTTAGGTCTAGTGTTAGCATTAGTTTTAGGGTTAGTGTGATATTTAGAGCTAGGCTTTGTGTTTGGATATGCGTCAGAGTGAGGGTTAGTTTTAGGCCTAGACTCGAATTAGAGCTTGGATATGGCTAGTTATTGGTTAGGGTTTGGTTTAGTTTAAGATTTAGGGTTAGAACAATGGCTAGGTTTAGGGGTAGGGTTAAGGTTAGGGTTCAAATAGGGCTTGGTTTAGCGCTATGATTAGTGTTAGGGTTAGGCATATGGTTAGGGCTAAGGTTAGGGTTAGTTTTAGGGGAAAGTTTGGGGTTATATAGCTAGGTTCAGTGTTAGGACAAGGTTTATATTTAGGGATAGGGCTAGGTGAGGGTTTCGTTTAGGATTAAGTCTAGGTTTAGGGCTAGGATTAGGTCTAGGGTTTTTGTTAGGGTTAGGTCTAGAATAAGGGCTAGGGCTAATATCAGGTCTAGGGTTATGGTTAGGGATAGAGTTAGGGATCTGTTTATGGCTAGGTCTGGTGTAAGGATTAGGTTTAGCATAGGGGTCAGGTATAGAGCTAGATTATTATTATGGTCAGAGTATGGGTTAAGGATTGGTTTGGGTTAAGGTTTAAGGTTAGGGCTCAAATTAGCATTAGGGTTAGGGTTAGGGTTAGAGTAATGGATAAAATTAGGTTTACACTTTAGGTTAGGTTTAGAGTAATATATAGGGTGAGTGTTAGGCATAGGATTCGGGTTAGGCCTAGAGTAAATATTTGGTTTAGGCTTATATTTAGAGTAATAAGTATGTTTAGTGCTAGTGTTAGGGCTTAGGTTAAAGTTAGGATTAGGGCTAGGGTTTGGGTTACAACTTGGGCTAGTGTTAGGGTTAGTTTTAGTGTAAGTGTTAGGGTTTGAGCTAGGGTTAGGGCTAGGGCGAGGTTTATGTTTAGAGTCAGGGCTACAGTTAGGGTTAGGACTAGGTTTAGCATTTGGTTTATGGTTATGTCTAAGGTAATGGATAAAGTTAGAGCTAGAATTTGGGTTATGGTTTCAGATAGGATGAGGGATAGGGTTAGATTTAGGGTTAGAGCTAGGGTTATGTTTAGAGTAAGGGTTAGAGTTTGAGGTAGGGTTTGATCTAGGGCAAGCATTAGGCTTAGGGTTTGTGCTAGGGTTAGGGTTAAGGTTATGCTTAGGTTTAGGTTTAGGGCTTGTATTAGGGCTAGGTTTTGTGTGAGGTTTATGGCTAGTGCTATGTCTATGGATAATGTAAGACCTAGGGTTATGGTTATGGCTCGTTTTTTTTTTTTTTTTTTTTTTTTTTTTCTATTAGTGTTATACATATGTCTAGTGTTAGGTTTAAGTTTTTGGTTAGGATAAGCTTTAGAACTAGGGTTTGTGTTAGTGTAAGCATCAGGGTTTGGCTTAGGTTTCGGGTTAAGGTTAGAGACAGAATTAGGGATAGGGTTTGGACTAGTAATTGAGTTAGGGCTTGGGGTAAGCTAAGTGTTAGTTTTAGAACTAGGGTAGCATTAGGGTGAGAGTTTGGCTTAGTGTAAGGAATATGTTTAGGGCTAGGGTTTGGATTAGTGTTAGGATTAGGGTTAGGGTTAGTGTTAAAGTTAGAATTGAGGATCATGTTAGCACTAGGTTTTGTGTTAGGGTTAGGGCTCTTTCTAATATAAGAACTAGCTTTACAGTTAGAGAGAGTTTTAGGTTTAGGATTAGGGATAGGTCCAGTCTTTGGTTTAGGTTTAGGGTTCGGGTGACGTTTAGAAGTAGGGTTAGTTTTAGGGTCAGAGTCAGGGTCAGTATTAGTTGTAGGGATAGGGTTAGAACTATATGTAGCATTAGGATTTGGTGTAGGTTAAGGGTTAGGATTAGGGCTATAGCTTAGTTTTGTTTGTGGGCTATGGCTAGGGTTAGGGCTAGTTTTCTAATTTGAATTAGGTTTAGGGCTAGTGTTAGGGTGAGGTTTAGGTTTATAATTAAAGTAGATTTAGAGTTAGAGTTAGTTCTAGGTTTAGGACTATGGCTAGGTTTAGGGCTAAGGTTAGGGCTAGTGTTAGGGTTAGGCAATAGATAAAGTTGGTACTAGAAATAGGTCTTGGGCTACAATTAGAGTTAGTCTTAGGGCTAAGTTTAGAGTTACGGTTACAGTTAGCAATAAATTAGGGCTAGGTTTAGTGTTAGAGATAGTGTTAGTTTTAGGGATAGTGATGGGGAAAGGATGTGGTTATACCTAGGTTCAGAAATAGGGCGAGGGTTGAAATTAGGGTTTGGGCTAGGGTTAGGGTTTGGGTTAGGGTTAAAGCTAGGTTTAAGGCTAGGATGAGGGCTCTGCTTTGTGTTATGTTTAAGGCAAGAATTAGGTAGAGTTCTATTATCAGGTCTAAGGATACGGTTAGGGATAATTTTAGTTTTAGTTTTATGGCTAAGTCTAGTTTAAGGGTTATGTTTCGGGTAAGGATCAGGTTTAGAGCTAGGTGTGTTATTAGAGTCAGTGTCTGGTTCAGAGTTTGAGTTAAGTTTTGGATTAATTTTTGGCCTCAAATTAGCAATAGGGTTATGTTAGGGTTTGAGTAATTGATAGGGTTAGGTTTAGTGTTCAGGTTGGTTTTAGGTAAGAATAAGGTTAGTGTTAGTGATAGGTTTAGGGTTAAGCCTAAATGGATAGCATTAGATTTATGTTTAGGACTAGGGTTAGTGTTAGGTTTAGTGTAACTTTTAGGATTTGAGCTAGGATTAGGACTACTATAGGGTTAGTTTTATGGTTGGTTCTAGGGTTAGGTTTACAGTTAGGGTTAGTGTAGGTTTAGAGTTAGGACAAGGCTTAAGTTTACAGTTAGGGTTAGAATAGTTTTAGGTTTAGGGTTGTGTTATCATGACATTTATAGTTAGGGTTAGGGTAATGGGTAGGGTAAGCATTATATTTAGAGCTATGTTTGGGTTAGGCTTATGTTTAGGGTAATGGATAGGTTAGGGCTAGGTTTATAGTTAGGATAAAGTCTAGTTTTAGGGTTAGGGTTAGGTCTAGGGTTAGCATTATGGTTAGGTATAGGGTAAGTGTTAGGGTTTGAGCTATGGTTAGGGTTATTGTGACGTTAGGGTTAGTGTCAGGTCTAGGTTTAGGATTAGAGTTAAGTTTAGGGCTAGGTTTAGCACTAGGATTAGGGTTATGTTTAGGGTAATGGATAGGATTAGAGCTAGAGTTAGGGTAAGGATTATGGTTAGGATTAAGTCTAGGGTAGGTTTAGGTTTAGGGCCATTTTTAGATTTAGGGTTAGTTGTAGATTAATGAGTAAGGTTAGGGTTAGGGTTAGGGTTAAAACGAGGTGGAGGGCTCAGTTTAGGGCTAGGTTTTGGGTTAGGTTAGGGCTAGGATTAGGGCTAAGGGTAATGTAAGATCTATAGTTATGATTAGGGCTACTTGTAGGGTTACTCTTAGGCCTAGTTCTAGTTTTAGGTTTAGGTATACATTTTGGTGATGTTTGATCTAGGGTTAGAGTAAGATAAGAGTCAAGCTCAAGGTTAGTTTTTGGGTTAGGTTAGGACTAGAATTAGGGCTGATGTTAGGACTAGGTGTAGGGTTAGGTTTTGGTTTAGGTTAAGTGTTAGGTTTAGGACTATGGCTTGGTTTTTTTATGGCTTGAACTAGATTAGGGCTAGTTTTAGGTTTAGTGTTAGTTTTAGGGCTAGTGTTAGTGTGAGATTTAGGCTTAGGTTTAAAGTTGGACTTAGAGTTATGGTTAGTTCTAGGGTTAGGGCTAGGGCTAGTGTTGGGGCAAAAGTTAGGGCAAGTGTTATGGTTATGGTAAGGAATAGGATTAGATCTAGGAATAGGGCTATGGTGAGAGTTAGAATTAGTCTTAGTGCTAGTGGTAGGGTTAGGGCTAAATTAATGCTAGGATCAGGTGTAGGATTTGTGTAAGGGTTAAGTCTAGAGTTTGAGTTAGGGTTATATTTGGGGGAAGGGATGGGGTTATAGCAAGGTTCAGAACTAGGGTGAGGGATAAAATTAGGGATATGGCTAGAGTTAGGGTTTGTGTTAGGATCAAGACTAGTTATAGGTCTAGGATGTGGGCTAGCATTTGTGTTAGGTTTATGGCAAGAATTGGGGCAAGGGCTAAATTCAGGTCTAGGGTTATGGTTAGGCATAGTTTTTTTGTAAGATTTATGGCTAGGTTTAGTGTCAGAGTTAGGTTCATGGTGAGGTTCAAGTTTAGAGCTAGGGTATTATAATAGAGTCAGGTTTTGGGTTTGTGTTAGGTTGAGGTTTAGTGTTATGGCTCAAATTAGCATTAGGTTTGAGTTAGAGTTAGGATGATGGATAAGGTTAGGTTTAGGCTTCAGTTTAGGTTTAGGGCTCAGATTAGGTTTAGGGTAATGGATAGGGTTAGTGTTCAGCCTAGGGTTAGCATTAGGTTTATGGTTATCATTAGGGTAATGGATAGGGTTAGAGCTAGGTTTAGGGCTAGGGTTATGTTTAGGATTAAGGCTATATTTAGGGTTAGGGTTAAGGCTAGGGTTAGTTTTAGAATATGGGTTAGGGTTTGAGCTAGGTTTAGAGCTAAGTATAGGGTTAGGTTTAGGATTAGGTCTAGGATTAGGATTAGGTTTACCATTAGGGTTAAGGGTATGGACAGGTTTAGATGTTGAGTTAGGGGGGTTAGGGTTAGGTTTAGATTAAGGACTAGAGTTAGTGTTAAGTTTAGCATAATTGTTAGGGTTTGAGTTAGGTTCAGGACTATGGCAATGTTTAGGTTTATTGTTAGGTGTAGGGTTAGGTTTACAGTTAGTGTTAGAGTAGGTTTAGCATTAGGGTTAAGGTTATCGTGATGTTCATGGTTAGTGTCAGGGTAATTGATGGGTTTAGAGCTAAGGCTAAGTCTAGTTTTAAGTTTAGGAGTAGGGCTAGGGCTAGGGTTAGGTTTAGGGTTAGGCTTATCATTTTCTTATGGTTAGGTTAAGGGTAAGGGTCAGGGATTGAGTAAGTGTTAGGGCTAGGTTGAGGCTTCAGGTTAGAATCAGGACTAGGGATAGAGTAAGGGTTAGGGTTCTGGTTAGGGCTAGGTTTTGCATTAGGTTTAGTGTTATGATTAGGGTAATGGCTAGAGTTAGAGGTAGAGTTTTGGCTATGTTTATAGTTAGGATTAGGGCAAGTATTGTGATTAGGGTTTGGGATAGGTTTATGTTTAGTGTAACGGCTAGGGTTTGAGCTAGTGTTAGTTCTAGGGCTAGATCAAGGATTAGGTTCAGCCTTAGGTCTAGGGACAGGATTATGATAGGTTTAGGTTTAGAGTTAAATTTAAGGCTAGGGTTAACATTAGGTTTAGGATAAGGATTAGGGTAATGGATATGGTTAGATGTAGGTTTACATTTAGATTTATGGTTAGATTTAGTTTTCAGATTAAGTTAAGGCTACGGTTATGTTTAGGTTTATGTTATGGGTTAGTTTTTGAACTAGGGTTAGGGCCATGGAGAGTGTTACTTTTAGGGTTAGGTCCATTGTTACTTTTCTGGTTAGGGTTAGGGTTTTGTTTTGGGTTAAGCCTAGGTTTATCAATACTGTTAGGTATAGGATTAGGTAAGGTGTATGTTTTGAGCTAGGTTTAGGGTTAGGGTTAAGTTTAGGGTTAGGGCTAGGGATAGGGTTGCGGTTACGCTTAGGGATAGGTTTATGCCTAGAATTCACTCTAGGTTTTGTGTTAGTTTAAAGCATAGAGTTAGAGCTATGGTTAATGTAAGAGCTAGGATTATGATTAGGGCTAGTTGTAGGGTTAGGGTTATGACTATGTCTAGTGTTAGGTTTAGGTTTTTGGTTATGGTAAGGTTTAGAGATAGATTTAGTGTTAAAGGCAGGGTCAGTGTTCAGTTTAGAGTTAGAGTTAAGGTTAAAGCCAGAATTGGGACTAGGTTTATGTCTAGGGGAGTGTTAGTCTTTGCGTTAATTTAAAGGTTATTGTTAGGGCTAAGGCTAGGTTTTTGTGTAGGTCTAGAGCTAGAATTAAGGCTAGATTTAGGATTAGGTTTAGGCCTAGAGCTAGGGATAGGGTCTGGTTTAGGTATAAGTTTACTGGTAGGACTAGTGTTATGGTTTGGTCTAGCATTAGAGTCAGGTGTAGGCATAGGTTAGTGTTATGGTCAGAATAAAAGTCAGGGTTATGTTTAAGGTTTGGGATAAGGTTTGAGCTAGAATGAGGGCTAGGGTTAGGACTATTAATATGGCGAGAGTTTTCATTACCCTGAGGATTAGGGATAGGTCTAGTGTTACCATTATTGTTAGAGTTTTTCTTAGCTTTAGGGATAGTATTAAACCTAGTGTTAGGGGTAGGGGTAGGGGTAGGTTTAGGGTTAAAGCTAGGTTTAGGGCTCCAATTAGGGCTAGTTTTTGTGTTAGTGTTAGGGCTAGGGTTAGGGCAACAGCTAAAGTAAGAACCAGGGTTACAATTAGGGTTAGCTTTAGAGTCAGGGTTAGGGGTAGTTCTAGTGTTAGTGTTAGATTTACACTTAAGGTGAAATTTAGCACTAGAGTTATGTTTAGGATAAGAGTCAGGGTCAGGGTTAGCTTTAGGGTTTGAATTAAGACTCGAATTAGGGCTAGGTTTACTGTTAGGGTTTGGTTTAAGGTTAACATCATTTTTAGAGCTAGGGTGAGTGTTAGGATATGAATCAGGGTCAGGGTTAGTTTTAAGGTTATGTTTAGGACCCAATTAGGGCTAGGATTAGTTCTTATAGTAGTTTCAGGTTTGGTTTAAGTTAAGGTTTAGGTTTAGGTCTATTGCTCGGTTTTGTTTTAGTCTAGGGTTAGGGTTAGGGCTAGTTTTACAATTAGTATTAGGGTTAGGACTAGTGTTAGTTTTAGGCTTAGACTTAGTGTTAGGGTTATATTTATAGTTGGGTTTAGATCTATGATTAGGCTAGAATTAATGATGGGGCTAGGGTTAGGGCCAGGGTTAGAGTTATGTTAAGGGATAGGGTTAGATCTAGGGATAGGGCTAGTGTGAGATTTAGAGTTAGTTATAGGGCTAAAATTAGAGTTAGGGATTTGCATAGGGGTAATTAGGGCTAGGATGAGGGCTAGGGTTAGTGTTCAGCTTAGGCCTAGTGATAAGAATAGGGTTAGGTTTAAGTTTAGGATAAAGAATGGCGTTATAGCTAGGTTTAGATGTATGGTGAGGGTTAGAGTTACAGTTAGGGTTCGGGTTGAGGTTAGGGTTATGATTAAGGCAAGGTTTAGGGCTAGTATGAGGGCTAGTGTTTATTTTATATTCAGGGCTACAATTAGTGCTAGGGCTAATATCAGGTCTCAGGTTATGTTTAAAGATAGTTTTAGGGTTAGGATTATGGCTACGACTAGTGAAGGGTTAGGATTCGGGTAAGTGTCAAGTTTAGAGCTCGGGGAATTATTAGGAGTAGTATTTGGCTTAGGTAAGGATTTAGGTTTATTGCTCAAATTAGCAATAAGTTTAGGGTTAGGGTATAGTTAGGGTTTGTTTTAATGTACATGTTTGGTTTATGGTAATTGATACGGTTAGCATTAGTGATAGGGTTAGTTTAGAATTAGGGTTAGCATTAGGGTAGGGGTTATGGTTAGGGTAATTTATATGGTATAGGTTAGATTAGAACTAGAGTTATGGTTAGGAATATGCCTTGAGTTAGTGTTAGAGTTAGTGTTAAATTTAGAGTTAGGGTTAGGTTTAGTGTTAAGTTTAGCATAAAGGTTAGTTTTTGAGCTAGAGTTATGGCAGGGTTTACGATTAGGTCTAGGGATAAGATAATGGTAGTTTTAATATTAGGGTTAGAGTTAGGGCTAGGGTTATCATTAATATTTGGGTTAGGGTTAAGGTAACGGATAGGATTAGTTTGGGTTTAGATTTGGTTTATATTTAGAATTAGTGATAGTTTTAGTATTAGAGCTATGGTAATGTTTAGGTTTATGGTTAGGTTTATGGTTTGATATAGAGTTATAGGGCTATGCTGAATGTTAATTTTAGGGTTATGTCTCTGGTTAGTTTTCCAGTTAGGGTTAGGATTAACATAAGGGTTCTGGCCAGGATTGTCAATAAGTTTAGGTTTAGGGTTAGGGTAATGGGTAGGTTAAATCTAGGTTTGGGGCTAGGTTAAGTTTAGGATTTGGGATAGGTTTAGAGTGAGAGGTAGGGATTGGTCTAGTTTTATGTTAAGGTAAATGTTAGACTTTGACTATCTTAGGACTAACGTGAGGGCTAGGGTTACGTGTAGGGCTAGTGTTAGGTTTAGGGTTATGCTTAAGGGTAGGTTTAGGGCTAAAATTAGCTCTATGTTTAGTGTTAGGTTTAGGCCTAGGGTTAGGCCTATGGGTAATGTAAGATCTAGGGTTATGATTAGGGCTAGTTTTAGGGTTAGGGTTATGGCTGGGTCTAGAATTAGGTTTAGGTGTTGGTTAGTTTTAGGTTTGGAGGTAGGTTTAGTGTTAAAGGCAAGGTCAGTGTTTGGGTTAGAGGTAAAATTAGGGTTACAGCCAGAATTAGGACTAGGTTTAAGTCTAGGGTTTGAGTTAGTGTTTGGGTGAGGTAAAGGTTTTTATTAGGGCTAGGGCTAGGATTTTGTTTAGGTCTAGAGCTAGAGTTCAAGCTAGATTTGGGATTGAGTTTAGGTCTATAGATAGTGGTAGGGTTAGGTTTAGGCATAAGGTTACAAGTAGGGCTAGTGTTAGGGTTTGGTTTAGGGTTAGGGCCAGGTTTAGCCCCAGGGTATATGTTATGTTCAGAATAAGGGTCAGCATTGGGGTTAGGGTTTCGGATAACATTAGAGCTAGAATGAGATCTAGGGTTAGGGCTATTAATATGGTTAGGATTTGGTTAGCCTAAGGATTAAGGATAGGTCTAGGGTTACCATTAGGTTTAAGGTTTTGCTCAGGGTAAGGTATAGTGTTAGGGCTAGGGTTAGGTTTATGGTTAGGGTTAAAGCTAGGTTTAGGGCTCAGATTAGGACTAGTTTTTATGTGAGGTTTAAGGCTAGGGTTAGGGCAATGGCTAATATAAGAACTAGGGTTACAATTAGGGTTAGAGGTAGGGATAGGTCAAGTGTTATGGTTAGGTTTAAGATTTGGGTGATATTTATAGCTAGGTTTAGTGTTAGGATATCAGTCAAGTCAGGGTTAGTTTTAGGGTTAGGTTTAGAACCTAAATTAGGGATAGGTTTACTGTTAGGTTTCAGTTTAAGTTTAGGATGGTGTTTAGAGCTAGGATGAGTGTTAGAATATAATTCAGGTTCAGAGTTATTTTTAAGGTTATGATTAGGACTCGAATTAGGGCTAGAGTTAGATCTAGATGTAGTGCTTGCATTTGTTTTAAGTTAAGGTTATTGTTAGGCCTGTTTCTCGATTTTGTTTTACTGTTATGGTTAGGGTTAGAGGTAGTTTTATGATTAGCTTTAGGGTTGGGGCTAGGGTTAGGGTTAGGTTTAGTATAACACTAGATTCAAGGATTGGTCTAGGTTGTGCGTTAGGTATTGGTCAAGATTTAGGGGTAGAACTAATGTCAGGTCAAGATTTATATTAAGTGATATTTTTAGGGTTACGTTTATGGCTAGGTCAAATTAAAGTGTTAAGTTTAGGGAAAGGTTCAGAATAAGAGCTGGGGTATTATTAGGGTCAGAGTCAGGCTTCGGGTTTGGGTTAGGTTAAAGTTTAGGTTTAAGCCTCAAATTAGCATTAAGGTTAGAATTAGGGTTAAGGTAATGGATACTGTTAGGTTTAGGTTTCAGGTTAGGTTTAAGATAGTGATAGTTTGAGGATTACTCTTAGGGTTAGCATTAGGGTTATGGTTATCATTAGGGTAATTTATAAGGTTAGACCTAGGGTAGGGCTAGGGTTATGGTTAAAATGAGGGCTAGAATTAGGGTTAGGTTCCGGGTTAAGGCAAGCGTTACAGTTAGGATTAGGTTTAGGGTTTGAGCTAGGATTTTTGCTATGGCTAAGGGTTATTTAGAGTTTGGTCTAGGTTTATGGTCAGGGTTAGTTACAGTTAGGGCAAGGGTTATAATTAGGTTTAGGGTAATAGGTTTAGATGTCAGGTTAAAGATAGGTTCAGGTTTAGGTTAGCCTTAGGTTTAGGTTTAGAATTAGGTTTAGGATTTGAGCTAACGTAGATTTAGGGTTAGGGGTTAGGTTCACTATTAGCTCTAGGATTAGGTTTTGGTTTAGGGTTAGGGTACATTTCCCTTTAGGTCTAGTGTTATCATTAGGGTTAAGTTTAGGGTTCGGGTAATGGGTAGGGTTTGAGCTAGGGTTTGGGCTAGTGTTAAGGTTAGGATTAGGGCTGGGGTTAGGGCTATGGTTAGGCCTTGGTTTAGTGTTAGTGTTAGGTTAAGTGTAGTGGTTAGGCATTGAGCTAGGTTTAGGGCTAAGGTGAGAGTTATGGTTACAGTCAGGGCCAGGGTAGGGTTTGGGTTAGGTTTAGGGCTAGAGTTAGCATTAGTTTTAGGTTTATGGTTAGTTTAATGCTTATAGTTAGAGCTAGGCTTTGGTCTATGTTTACAGTTAGAATTAGGGCTAAAGTTAGTGAGGTTTAGAGTTTTGGCTAGGGTTATATTTAGGTTAAGGTTCAGGGTTTGAGCTAGAGTTAGGGCTAGAACAAGGGTTAGGGTTAGGTTTAGGGTTAGGGCTAGTTTTAGGGTTAGGGTTATGCTTAGGGTTAGTTTTAGGGCTGTAATTATGGCTAGGTTTTGTGTGAGGTTTAGGGCTTGTGTTAGGTTTATGGGAATTTAAGAGTTACAGTTATGTTTATGGCTACATTTAGAGTTCGTCTAGTGTTACGGTTAGTTTTTGTGTTAGGACAATGTTTAGAATTAGGGTTTTTGTTAGGGTAATTGTCAGGGTTCAGGTTAGGATCAGATTTAGTGTTAGTCAGAATGAGGACTAGGGTAGGTCTATGGATAGAGTGAGTGTTTGGTTTGGTTAAGGGATATTGTTAGGGCTAAGGCTAGGGTTATGGCTATGTTAAGGATTACGTTTAGGTCTATTGCTAGTGTTAGTGTTAGGTTTAGGGTTAGGGTTACTGGTAAGGCTAGTGTTACATTTTGGATAAAATTTAGGGTTTAAATCTAGGTTTAGTGTTAGGGTCAGAATAAGGCTCAGGGTTAGGGTTAGGGTTTGGGTTAAATTTACAGCTAAAATGAGGGCTAAGGTTAGTATTAGGAATGGAGTTACGGTTTGGGGTAGGCATAGAATTAGGGTTAGGACTGTGTTAGCGATAGGGTAAGGGTTTGACTAAGTGTAATACATAGAGTTAGAGCTAGGATTAGGACTAGGGATAAGACTAGGGTTAGGGCCAGGGTTAGGGTTAGGGTTATAGTTAGGGTTAAGCTTGAATTATGGCTAGGTTTTGTGTTAGGTTTAGGGCTGTGGCTAATTTAAAAACTGGCATTATGATTAGGGCTAGTTTTAGGGTTAGGTATAGAGTGAGGTCTAGTGTTAGGATTAGGTTTAGGGATAGGGTGATGTGTAGAACTAGGGTTAGTGTTAAGGTCAGAGTCAGTGTTAGTATTAGTTCTAGTGTTAGGTTAGGTCTCAAATTAGGTCTAGGGTTAGGACTAGGTGTAGGGTTAGGTTTTGGTTTAGGTTAAGGTTTAGAGTCACTGCTATGGCTCTATTTTGCTTGAGGGCTAGGGCTAGTGTTAGGGCTAATTTTCAAATTAGCATTAGGGTTAGAGCTAGTGTTAGGGTGTGGTTTAGACATAGGTTTAGGGTTATATTTAGAGATAGGGTTAGATCTAGGTTTAAGACTACAGTGAAGGCTAGGGCTAGGATAAGGTCTAGGGTTTGAATTATCATAAGGGATAGTGTAAGAACTAGGGCTAGTGCTAGGGTGAGAGTTAGAGTTAGTCTTAGTGTTAGGTTTAGATATAGGGTTAGAATTATGGGTTAATTAGGGTTAGGGTTAGAGATAGGTTTAGTATTAAGGCTGAGCCTAGGTTTATGGCTAGGCTTATGTTTATGCTTATGGACAGATATGATGTTATAGCTAGCTTTAGAAATAGGGCAAGGGTTAAAATTAAGTTTAGTTCTATGGTTAGCTAGGGTTAGGTTTAGGATTAAGGCTAAGATTAGCGCTAGGATTCGGGCTAGAGTTTGTTCTAGTCTTAGGGCTTAATTAGTGCTAGGGCTAATGTCAGGTCTAGGTTATGGTTAGAGATAGTTTTAGGGTTCAGCTTATTAGTGTTAGGATTAAATTTATGGATATGGTTAGGTTTAGGTTTCAGGTTAGGTTTATGGTAATGTACAGGTTTATGGTTAGGAATAAGTTCAGTGTTATCCTAGGGTTAGGATTAGGATTAGGGTAATGGATAGGGTTACAGCTGGGGTTAGGGCTAGGTTTATTGTTAGGATTAAGGCTAGGGTTAAGGTTAGGTTTTGGGTAATGTCAAGGGTAAGGGTTATGGTTATGTTTAGGGTAAGTGTTAGAGCTAGAATTAGGATTTTGGTTAGGGTTAAAGTTAGTGTTAGGGCTCTGATTAGGGATAGGTTTTGGGTTAGATTAGGGCTAGATTTTGGGCTTCAGCTAATGTAAGAACTAAGGTTATGAGTAGAACTTGTTTTAGGGTTAGGGTTAGGGCTAGGTATAGGGTTAGGTTTAGATATAGGTTTTGAGTGATGTTCAGAGCTAGGGTTAGTGTTAGGGTCAGAGTCAGGGTCAGAGTTTGTTTAAGGGTTAGGTATTGGACTCAAATTAGTGTTAGGTTTAGGGCTAGTGTAGGTTTAGGTTTTGGTTTATGTTAAAGGTTATGGTTAGGGCTATGGCTTGGTTGTTGTTTAAGGCCAGTGCTAGGTTAAGTATAGTTTTAGGATTAGCATTATTATTTCAGCTTGTTTTAGTGAGAGGTTTAGCTTAGTGTTAGGGTTTGATTTAGAGTTAGGCTTAGATATAAGATTAGGACTAGAGCTAGGGTTAGGGCTAATGTAAAGGCAAGTGATAGGAATATGGTAAGGGATAGTGTTAGCACTAGAAATATGACTAGGGCAAGTGTTAGAGTTAGTCTTAGGGCTAGGGTTAGGTTGGGTTTAGGGGTAAATTAGGACTAGGATTACGTCTAGCATTTGTATTGGGGTTAGACATAGGTTTAGGTTTGGGGTTAGGTTAAGGTTTAGAGGAAGGGATGGGGTTAGAGCTAGTTTTAGAGTTAGGTTGAAGGTTAGAATTTTGGTTAGGGGTAGGGTTATGGTTTAGTTTAATAATATGGCTAGGTTTAAGGCTAGAATGTGGGCTCAGGATTGTTTTAGGGTTATGGCAAGAATTAGGGCTTGGGCTAGTATCAAGTCTAGGCTTACATTAGGGATACATTGAGGGTTAGATTTATGTCTAGGTCTAGTGTAAGGGTTAGGTTTAGGGTAAGCATCAGGTTTAGAGCTAGGGGTATTATTACAGTTAGAATTAGGTTTCAGGTTTGGTTTATGTTAGGGTTTAGGTTTAGACTTGAATTAGCATTACGGTTTGGTTAGGGTAATGATAGGTTTAGGTTTAGGGTTCTTGTTAGGGGTAGGGTAATTGATAGGTTTAGAGTTAGCAAAAGGGTTAGGTTTAGACCTATGGTTATATTTGTGTTAGGATTGAAGCTTGATTTGTGATTTGGATGAGGGCTAGGTTTTGTGTTAGGGTTAGGGCAAGTTTAATAGATAGTGATAATGTCAGGTTTTGGGTTACAGCTATGGATAGTTATATGGTTAGATTCATGGCTAGTTCTAATAGTATGTTTAGGGTAAGGGCCATGTTAAGGGTAAGGTGTATTTTTAGGGTCAGGGTCAGGATTCAGTTTTGTGTTAGGTTAATTATTAGGATTACACGTCAAATTAGCATTAGGGTTAAAATTAGCCTTAGGTTAATGGATAGGTTTAGGTTTAGGATTTAGGATAAGATTAGCGTAATTGGTAGGGTTACGGTTATTGATAGGGTTAGGTTTAGGCCTAGGGTTCGCATTTGGGTTAGGGTTATATTTAGGGTAATGAATAGCATTAGAGCTAGGGTTAGGCCTAGAATTTTAGATAGAATTAGGGCTAGAGTTAGGGTTAGGTTTAGGGCTAGGGCTATGTTTAGGTTTAGGGTACAGGATATGTTTTGAGGTAGGGTTAGAACTAGGTTGAGTGTTAGGTTTAGGATTATGTCTAGGGTTAGATTTATGGTTAAAGTTAGGGTTAGTGTTAGGGTTAGAGCTAAGGTTATCTTTAGAGTTAGGTTAATGGATAGGGTTCAATGTCAGGTTAGGGTTACACATAGTTTTAGGTTTAGGGTTAGTGTTAGGGTTAGGGCAAAGATTATCATTAGAGTTAGGGTAATGGATAGGGTTAGATTTCTGGTTAGGGTTGGGGTAGTTTTAGGTTTAGGGTTAGTGTTAGGGTTTGGGCTAGGGTTAGTGTCAGAGTACGGGTTAGGTTTTTATCTAGGGTTAAGGCTACAATGAGGGTTAGGTTTAGGGTTATGTGTAGTATTAGGTTTACAATTAGGATTAGAGCTAGGTTTATCATTAGGGTTAAGGTTCGGTAATGGGTAGGATTAGAGCTAGTTTTACGTCTATGGTTATCATTAAGTTTAGGGTTAGAGTCAGGGTAATATGTAGGCTTAGAGCTGGGGTTAGGGATAGGGTTAAGGTTAGTATTAGGGCTAGGGTTTAGGTTAGGTTTAGGTTTGGGCCATGGGTTAGTGTTAGGGCTAGGTAAAGTTTAAGGGTTAGGGATTGAGCTAGGGTTTGAACTAGGACGAGGATTATCGTTAGAGTCAGTGTGAGAGTTAGGGCTAGGGTTGGCATTAGGGTTATGTTTAGTGTTAGGGTAATAGATAGAGTTAGAGGTTGGTTTTGGCCTATGGTGATGGCTAGTCTCTGGTTTAGTGATATCGTTACATCTAGTGTTAGGGTTATGTGTCTTGTTAGGATAAGATTTAGAGCTAGGGTTTGTGTTAGGGTAAGGGTCAGTGTTCGGTTTAGTGTTAAGTTTATTGTTGGGGCCAGCATTAGGACTAGGGTTTGGTCTAGGGGTATGGATAGTGTTTGGGTTTTGTTAAAAGTTATTATTAGGGCTAGAACTAAGTTTTCGTTTAGGGCTAGGCCTAGAGTTATCACTAGATAATACCTTAAGTGTAGATTTAGGTCTAGTGTTAGTGTAAGGTTTAGTTTTTAGGGATAGAGGTAGTCCCAATTTTAGGGTTCTGTTTAGGGTTAGGGTCAGGTTTAGACCTATGGTTAGTGTTAGGGTCAGAATAAGGGTCAGGGTTAGTCTTAGGGTTTGGGATAGTTATAATGCTAGATTGAGGATTAGGGTTAGGACTTGTAATAGAGTTAGGTTTTGGGTTCGGCTAAGAATTAAGTTTAGGACAAGGGTAGCTTTAGGGTTAAAGTTTGGCTTAGGGTATGGGATAGGGTTAGCGCTAATTTTAGGTTTAGGGTTAGGGTTAGGTTTATGGCTAGGGTTAGATTTAGGATTAGGGTTAAAGCTAGGGTTAGAGCTTGGATTAGGTCTAATCTAGGTTTTGTTTTAGCTTTAGGGCTATGGCTAATGTAAGAACTAGGGTTACAATTAGGGCCAGTTTTAGGGTTAGTGTTACATTTAGGTTTAGTGTTTGTTTAGGTTTAGGGTTGGGGTTATGTTTAGGGTAATGGATAGGTTAAGGTTAGCGAATGTGTTAGGGTTAGGCCAAGGGTTAGCATTAGGGTTAGGGTTAGGGTAATGGATATGGTTAGAGCTAGGGTTAAGGCTAGGGTTATGGTTAGTGTTAGTGTTGGGGTTAATGTTAAGTTTAGGGATAGTGCAAGGATTAAAGTTAGGTTTATGTTTAGGGTAAGGGTTAGGACTTGGTTTAGGTTTAGATTTAGGGTTAAAGCTAGGGTTGGGGCTCGCATTAGGGCTAAATTTTGGGTAACATTTGTGCTAGTATTAGAGATACAACTAATGTTAGAACTAGAGTTATGATTAGGGCTAATTTTAGGGTTAGGGTTAGGGCTAAATCTAGTTTATGGTTAGGTTTAAGTTCACGGTGATGTTTGGAGCTAGGGTTAGTGTTAGGTTCAGAGTCAGGGTCAGGGTACATTTTAGGGTTGGGGATAGGACTCAAATTAGGGGTAGGCTTAGGGCTAGATGTAGGGTTAGGTTTCTGTTTAGATTAAGCGTTAGCTTTAGTGCTATGGCTCCTTATGTTTTAGGGCTAAGGAAAAAGTTAACGATATTTTTACAATTAATTTTAATGTTATTGCTAGTGATAGGGTGAATTTAGGCTTAGTGGTACATATAGAGTTATGGTTAATTCTAGGGTTAGGGCTATGGCTAGGGTTAGGGCTAAGGTTAGGTCTATTGTTTGGGTTATGGTAAGTGATAGGGTTAGAACTAGGAAAGGAGCTAGTGTGATAGTTAGAGTTAGTCTTAAGGCTAGGGTTAGTGTTAAGTTTAGGGCTAAATTAGGGCTAGGAATATGTCTAGGATTGGTGTTAGGGTTAGGCCTAGGGTTAGGGCTATGTTTAAGATTAGGTTTAGGGTTAGGTTTAGGGGAAGGGATGGGGTTATAGCTAGGTTTAGGGCTAGGGCGATGAGTAGAATTAGGTTAAGGTCTAGGGTTAGGTTTGTTTTAGAATTAAGGATAGATTTGTGATTAGGATGAGGGGAAAGGTTTGTGTTAGGGTTAGGGCAAGTTTTAGGGATAGGGATAATGTCAGGTTTAGGCTTACAGCTAGGGATAATTATAGGGTTAGGTTCATGGCTAGGACTAATGTTAGGTTTAGGGTAAGGCCCAGGTAAAGAGCAAGGTGTACTTTTAGATTTCGGGTTTGTGTTAGGTTAATAATTAGGGTAAGGTCTCAAATTAGCGTTAGGGTTAGAATTAGGGTTAGGTTTATGGATATGTTTATATTTAGGATTAAGGATAAGATTAGGGTTATTTGTAGGGTTAGGCTTAGTGAAAGGGTTATGGTTAGGCCTAGGGTTAGCATTTGGGTTAGGGTTATTTTTAGGGTAATGAACAGCATTAGATCTAGGGTTAGGGCTAGGGTTTTGGATAGAGTTAGGGGTCGGACTAGGACTAGGGTTAGGGTTTGGGTTAGGTTTAGGGTACAGGTTAGGTTTTGAGATAGGGATAGTGCTAGGGTGAGGGTTAGGTTTAGAATTATGTCTATGGTTATATTTACGGTTAAGGTTAGGGTTAGTTTTAGGGTTAGGGCTAAGGTTATCTTTAGATTTAGATTAATGGATAGTGTTAGATGTCAGGTTAGGTTTAAGGGTAGTTTTAGGTTTAGGGTTAGTGTTAAGGTTAGGACTAAGATTATCCTTTGAGTTAGGGTAATGTATAGGGTTAGATGTCAGGTTAGGGTAAGGGGTAGTTTTAGGTTTAGTGTTTGTGTTAGGGATTGGGCTAGGGTTAGTGTTAGAGTCAGCATTGGGATTTTATCTAGGGTTAAGACTATGATGAGGGTTAGGTTTAGGGTTAGGTCTAGGATTAGGTTTATAATTAGGATTAGAGCTAGGGTTATCATTAGGGTTAAGGTTCTGTTAAGGGCATTGGATAAATTTAGAGATAGTATTAGGGTTAGTGTTAACATTATGATTAGGGCTAGGATTAGCATTTGGTTTAAGGCTAGGGCTAGGGTAAAGTTTAGGGTTTGGTTTGGGGTTTTATCTAGGGTTAGGTCTAAGGCGTGTGTTAGGGTTAGCGTGAGGGTTAGGCTTAGGATAAGGGATAAGGTTAGGTTAGGGTTAGGGTTTTACTTTGAGCTAGATTTAGTCCTAGGATTAGGGCTAGGTTTTGTGTTAGGTTTAGAGCTAGTTTAAGTGCTACGGTAAAGTAAGGATTATGTTTACGGTTATGGTTAGTTCTACTGTTAGGTTTAGGTTTCGGTTAGGGTCAGTTTTATAGCTAGGTTAATTTTTAGTGTCAGGGTCTGTGTTTGGATTAGGGTTAGGGTTAGGGCTAGAGCCAGAATTAGGATTGGTTAGGTCTAGAGGTAAGGTTAGTGTTTGACTTAGGTTAAGGTTTATCATTAGAGCTAGGCCTAGGTTTTTGTTTAGGTCTTAGCTAAAGATATGTCTATATTTAGGATTAGGTTTAATCTAGGGCTAGTTTTAGGGTTAGGTTTATATATAGGGATAAGCATAGGGCTAGTGTTAGGGTTTGGTTTAGGTTCAGGGTCAGAAAAAGGGTCAGGGATCGGGTTAGAATTTGGGTTATGATTATAACAAGAATGAGGGCTAGGGTTAGGACTAGTAATAGGGTTCGCTTTTGGGTTAGAGTAAGGACTAGTTTTAGGACTAGTGTTAGCATTAGGGTTGGGGTTTGGCCAGGGTAAAGTATAAGGTTAGAGCTAGGGTTAGAACTAGGGTTCGGGTTAGGGTTAGGGATAGTGTTAGGGATAGGGTTAGTGTGAAAGCTAAGGTTAGGTATCAGATTTGGGCTAGGTTTGGGTTAGCATAAGGTTTAAGGTTATGGCTAATGTAGGATCTAGGTTTATAATTAGAACTAGTTTTAGAATTAGGGTTAGGACCAGGTCTAGTGTTAGGTTAAGGTTTAAGTTTAGGGTGATGTTTAGAGGTAGGGTTAGTGTTAATGTCAGAGACAGGTTTTGGGGTAGATTTAGGGTTAAGTTTAGGACTCAAATTAGGGCTAGGCTTAGGGCTAGATATAAGGTAAGGATTTGGTTTAGGTAAAAGTTAATGTTATTGTTATGGCTTAGTTTTGTTTTAGGTCTAAACCTATGCTTAGAGCTAGTATTAGTATTATTGTTGGGGTTAGAGCTAGTGTTAGGGTTAGGTTTAGTTTTATAATTAGTGTTAGATTTAGAGTTAGGTTTAGATCTACGGATAGGGCAAAATGTAAGGTTTGGGCTAGGGTTAATGTAGGCTCTGGCGAGGAATAAGATTATGGTAAGTGATAGAGTTAGAATTAGGGCTAGGGCTAGGGCGAGAGTTATAGTTAGTCTTAAAGCTATGATTAGGGTTAGGTTTAGGGTTAGGGCTAGGTGTAGTGTTAGGGTTAGTCCTAGTGTTAAGGTTAGGGCTAGGTTTAATGTTAATGTTAAGGTCTGGGTTAGGTTTAGGGTAAGCAATGGGGTTATAACTAGGTTTAGGTCTAGGGAAAGGGTTACAATTAGGGTTAGGGTTATGATTAAGGCTAAATTTTATTCTAGGATAAGAGCTAGTGTTTGTGTTTGGGTTAGGGCTAGGATTAGAGCTAGGGCTATTTTCATGTTTTGGGTTACATTAGAGAGAGGTTTTGGTTTATGTTTATGGTTAGGTCTAGGGTAAGGGTTAGATTTAGGTTAAGGGTGAAGTTTAAAGCTATGTGTATTATTAGGTTCAGTATTTGGCTTAAGGTTTGGTTTAGGTTAATGTTTAGGTTTAGGGCTCGAATTAGCATTAGGGTTAGAGTTACGGTTAGGGTAATGAATAGGCTTAGGTTTTAGGTTCAGGTTAGTTTTAGGGCAATGGATAGGTTTAGGGATTGTGAAAGGGTTAGGGTTAAGCCTAGGATTAGCATTACAGTTAGTGTTGTGGTTAGCATAGTGGATAGAATTAGAGCTAGGTTTAGGGCTAGGCTTATGGTTATGATTAGGGTTAGTGTTACGGTAGTTGATATGATTAGAACTATGGTTAGGGCTATGGATAATGTTAGGATTAGAGCTAGTGTTAGGTTTGGCTTTGGGATACAGCTAGGGTTATGTTAAGGGTAAAGGTTAGGTTTTGACCTAGGTTTAGGTCTAAAGCGAGGCTTAGTGTTAGGTTTAGGGCTAGGGTTAGGTTTAGGTTTACACTTAGGGCTATGTTCAAGCATAAAATTAGGGCTAGGTTTTGTGTTAGTTTAGGCCTAGTGTTAGGGCCATGGGTAATATAAGAGCTAGGGTTATGATTAGGGCTAGTTTTAGGGTTAGGGTTATGGCTAGGTCTAGTGTTAGGATTAGGTTTGTTTTAGAGTGTGCTTTGGAGTTAGGATTATGTTAGGGTCAGGGCCAATGTTCAGGTTAGAGTTAGTGTTGGGTTTAGTGCCAGAATTAGGACTAGGATTAGGTCTAGGTGTATGGTTTGTTTTTGACTTAGGTTAAGGGTTATTGTTAGGGCTAGGGCTAGGTTGTTGTTAAGGTCTAGGGCTAGAGATATGGCTAGATTTAGGATTAGGTTTAAGTCTAGGGCTAGTGTTAGGTTTAGGTTTAAGTATATGATTACCTGTAGCACTAATGTTAGGGTTTGGTTTCGGGTTAGGTAGGGAAATAGGTTAGGGTTAGGGATAAGTTTAGGGTTAGGCCTAGGGTTACCATTAGAGTTATGGTTATGATTAGGGTAATGGATAGGGTTAGAGTTAGTGATAGGGCTATTGTTATGGTTAGAATTCTGGCTAGGGTTAGGGTAAAATTTTGGACTATATTCTGGGTTAGGCTTAGGTTTAGGGTTAGGTTTAAAGGTAGGGTTAAGGCTCGGATTAGGGCTTTGTTTTGGGTTTGGTTAGGGCTAGGATTAGGACTATGGTAATGTATGGACTAGTGTTGCAATTAGTGCTAGGTTTAGGGTTAGGGTTAGGGCTTGGTCTAGTGTTACGGTTAGGTTTAGGGTTAGGGTGATGTTTAGAGCAAGGGTTATTTTTAGGGTTAGTTTCAGATTCAGGGTTAGTTTTCGGGTTAGGGTTAAAACTCGAATTATGGCTAAAGTTAGTAGTAGTTGTATGGTTAGGGTTTGGTTTAAGTTAAGGGTTAAGGATATACCTTGGTTTTGTTTTAGGGCTAGGGCTATGGTTATGGCTAGGTTAGTGATTAGCATCAGAGTTAGGGCTAGTGTTAGGTTGAGGTATAGGCTTAGTGTGAGGGATACATTTAGAGTTAGTGTTAGATCTAGGGTTAGGGTAGGGCTAGAGCTCGGGTTAGGGTGAGGGTTAGGTTATGGTAATGAATATTGTTATAACTAGGGATTCGGTAGGGTGAGAATTAGAGTCAGTCATGGTAGTAGTCTTAGGGTTAGGTTTAGGTTTAGGGCTAAATTAGAGCTAGGATTAGAGCTAGGGTTAGGACAAGTGTTAGGGCTAAATTGGACTAGGATTAGGACTAGGGTTAGTGTTAGAGTTAGGGCTAGGATTAGGGCTAGAGTTAGGGTTAGGTTTAGAGCTAAATTAGGGCTTAGTTTTAGGGTAGGGTTACTGTTGGGGTCAGGCTACATTAGGGCTAGTATTAAGGCTAGGGTTAGTGTTAGTGTTAGACTAAGGGGTTGGGCTAGAGTTAGGGTTAGCATTGGTGTTACGGTAAAGTTTAGGGAAATGGGTGGGGTTATAGCTAGCTTTAGGTATACGGTGAGCTTTAGAATTAGGATTAGGCCTAGGGTTATGTTTCAGTTTAGGATTAAGTCTACATTTAGGGCTAGGTTAAGGTCTAGGTTTTCTGTTAGGGTTATGGCTAGGACCAGGTCTAGGGCTAATAACAGGTCTAGGGTTAATGTTAAAAATAGTTTTAGGGTTAGGTTATGATTAGATCTATTGTAAGAGTTAGGTTTAGTATAAAGTTCAGCTTTAGGCCTAGGGTTATTATTAGGGCCAGGAACAGTGTCAGAATTATCATTTGGATTAGCTAAAGGTTTAGAGTTAAGGCTCGAATTAGCATTAGGGTTAGGTTTAGGATAAGGGTAATGGATACGGTTTAGTTTAGGTTTAAGTAGAGGTTTAGGGTATGGATGAGTTAGGTTTAGCAATCGGGTTAAGGTTACCATTAGTGTTAGGGTTATGTTTAGTGTAATGGAGAGGTGTAGAGCTAGGGTTAGGGCTAGGTTATGGTTTGGATCAACTCTAGGATTAGGGCTAGGTTTAGGAATAGAATAACGGTGTGATTTAGGGTAAGTTTTAGAGATAGGGTAAGTGTTAAGTTAAGGGCTAGGGTTATAGTTAAGTTAGGGTAAGGGTTAGTGTTTGAACTAGAATTAGGGCAAGGTGAGGTTTAGGTTGAGGTTTAGGTCTAGGTTTACATTTATGGTTAGAGTTAGGTTTAGTGTCAGGGATGGGGTTTTAATTAGGGTTAGGGTTAGGGTAATGGATATGTTTAGAGCTAAATTTCAGACTAGGTTTAATGTTAGGATTACAGCTAGGGTTAGGTTTAGGGTTTAGGATAGATCTAGGGTTATGTTTAGTGTAAAGGTTAGGGTTAGATCTAAGGCGAGGCATAGGTTAGTGCTAGGTTTAGGGCTAGGGTTAGGGTTAGGGTTATGCTCAGAGCTACGTTTAGGCCTAGGTATAGACCTAGGTTTTATGTTATGTTTAGGGCTAGGGTTAGGACTATAGTTAATGTAAGAGCCAGGGTTATGTTTAGGGCTAATTTTAGGGTTAGGGTTATGTCTAGGTCTAGTGTTATGTCTAGGTTGTGAGTTAGTGTCATGTTTAAAGCTAGGTTCAGTGTTAGAATTAGGGTCAGTTTTTGGGATAGGGTTAGGGTTAGCATTAGAGCCAGAATTAGAACTAGGTTTAGGTGTATGTGTAGGGTAAGTGTTCAGTTTAGTTTAAGGGTTATTGTTAGTGCTAGTGCTAGGTTTTTGTTTAGGTCTAGGTCTAGATTTATAACTATATTTAGGATTAACTTTGGGTCCATGTCTAGTGTTAGGCTTATGTATAGGTATAGGGTTACCAGTAGGGCTAGTGTTAAGGTTTGCTTTAGGGTTAGGGTAAGGTTTAGACCTAGAGTTACTGTTAGGGTCATATGAGGATCAGGGATAGGTTTAGAGGTAGAATGAGGGCTAGGGTTAAGACTAGTATTATGATTAGAGTTTAAGTTAGGCTAAGGATTAGAATTAATATTAGGGTTAGCATTTGGGTTAGGGTTTGGCTTAGTGTAAGGATTAAGGTTAGGGCTAGGGTTAAGATTAGGGTTAGGCCTAGTATTATGGTTAAAGCTAAGGTTAGGGCTAGAATTAGGTGTAGAATTTCTGTTAGGGTTAGGGCTACGGTTAGGACAATGTCTAATGTATGAACTAGGGTTATGAATAAGGGTAGTTTCAGGGTTCGGTTAAGACTAGATATAGTGTTAATGTTAATTTTAGGTTATGGTGGTCTTTAGAGCTAGAATTAGTGTTAGGGTCAGTGTCAGGGTCAGTGTTAATTTTAGAGTTAATTTTAGGGTTAGTTGTAGGGTTAGGGTTTAATTTAGGTTAAGGGTTAAGATATGGGCTATGGCTTGGTTTTGGTTTATGTCTAGGGCTAGGGTAGGGCATATTTTAGGATTAGCATTATGGTTAGGGGTAGTGTTCCTGTTTGGTTTAGGCTTATTGTAGAGTTATTTAGAGTTAGGTTTAGATTTAGACTGAGGCTTAGATCTAGGATAAGGATTAAGTCTAAGGATAGAACTAGGGCTAGGGCTAGGGCAAGAGTTCGAGTTAGTCTTATGGCTAGGTTTAGGGTTAGGTTAGGATTAAATAAAGGCTAGTATTAGCACTAGGCTTTGTGTTAGGCCTAGGTTTAGGGTGAGGGTTAGGGTTAGGTTTAGGTTTATGGTTAGTTTTGGGGTATAGGATGAGATTATATGTAGGTTTAGGACTAGGATGAAGAATAGAACTAGGGTTAGGGCTCGGGTTATTGTTCAGGCTAGGATTAAGGCTAGGTTTAGTGTTAGGATTATGGCTAGAGGTAATTTCAGGTCTAGTGTTATGGTTAAAAATAGTTTTAGGTTTAGGTTTATGGCTACGTCTAGTGTAAGGGTTAGGTTAGGGTTAGGTTCAGGGTTAGGTTCAGGTTTAGAGCTAAGGGTACTCTTAGGGTCAGGGTCATGATTAGTGTTTTGGATAGGTTAAGGTTTAATGTTTGGGCTCAAATTAGCATTAGAGTTAGGATTAGAGTAAAGACAGTGTTAGGTTTAGGTTTCAGGTTAGGTTAATGTAATGGATAGGGTTAGGATTAGTGATACAGTTAGTTTTAGGCCCAGGTTTAGCATTAGGGACAGGGTTATGGTTAGGATAATGGATAGTGTTAGAGATAGGGGTACAACTAAGGTTATTTTTATGATTATTGATAGGGTTAGGCTTAGGGTTAGGGTTAGGGTTAAATCTAGGGTTACAGCTAGGATTATAGTTACGATTAGTGATAGGGATGTGTTTAGGGGTAAATCTAGGGATAGTGCTCGGAATAAGGCTAGGTTTGGGGTTAAATTAAGGCTAGGTTTAGTGTAGCCACTAATGTAAATACCTGGGTTGTGATTAGGGCTAATTTTAGGGTTAGGGTTAGGGCTAGGTCTATTGTTATGTTTAGGCATAGGGTAAGGGTGATGTTTAGAGCTAGGGTTAGTGTTAAGGTCAGAGTCTGTGTCAGGGTTAGTTTTAGGGTTTGGCTTAGAATTCGAATTATGGATAGAGTTATGGTAAGTGTAGGGTTAGGGCTTAGTTTTTATTAAGGGTTAGGGTTAGGTCTATGGCTTGGTTTTGTTTTAGGGCTAGGGCTAGAGCTCGTTTTAGGATTAGCCTTAGGGTTATGGATAGTGTTAGGTTTAGTTAGGCTAAGGTTTATGGTTAGATTTAGAGTTAGGTTTAGATCTAGGGTTTCTGCTAGGACTATGAATAGGGCGAGTATTAGACCTATGGTTTGGGCTAGGATTACAGTTCCAATAAAGTATAGGGTTAGAACTAGTGTTAGGACTAAGGTGATATTTAGAGTTAGTCTTTTGGCTAGGGTTAGGGTTAAGGTTAGGGATAGGGCTAAATTAGATATAAGATTAGGGCTAGGGGTAGTGTTAGAGTTAGGCCTAGGGTTATGGTTAGGATTATAATTAATGCTATGTTTAGGGCTAGGATAAGGTCTAGGTTTTGTGTTAGGGTTAGGGCTACTATCAAGACCAGGGCTAATATCAAGCCTAGGTTTATGCTTAGGGATAGTTTTGGGGTTAGTTTTATGGCTAAGTCTAGTATAAGGGTTAGGTATAGGGTAAGAGTGAGGTTTAGAGCTAGGGGAATTATTGGGGTCAGTGTTAGTGTTATGGTTAGCTTTAGGTTTGAGTTTATGGTTAGTGCTCGAATTATCATTAGAATTAGAGTTAGGGTAATGATTGTATTAGGTCTAGGGTTCAGGGTAGGTATAGGATAATTGATAAGTTTGGCGATAGTGATATGTTTAGGGTTAGGCTTAGGGTTAACATTAGGGTAAGGATTATGTTTAGGTTAATGATACAGCTGGACTTAAGTTTAGGGCAAGTGTTATGGTTAGAATTAGGTCTTGATTTAGGGTTAGGGTGAGGCTCAGAACTAGGGTTAGGTTAAGGTTATGTTTAGTGTAAGGGTTAGGTTCTGAGCTATAGTTAGTGCTAGGCTCAGTGTTAGGTTCAGGATTAGGTCTAGGGATAGGATTACAGTAGGTTTTGGTTTAGGGTTATGGTTAGGATTAGACCTATGATTAATGGTAAGGTCAGTAGAAGGGCAAGGGTTATGGCTAGGTTTAGGGTTATTGTAAGGGAAATGGTTAGAACTAGGGATAGAGCTAGGGCGAGAGATAGTTTTAGGACTAGGATTAGGGTTAGGGTTAGGGTTATAGATAGGGCTAAATTAGGGCAGGTATTAGGGCTACGTTTAGTGTTTAGTTTAAGCCTAGATTTAGGGTTAGTGTTAGGGTTAGAGTTAGAGTTTAGTGTTAGCGTTTAGAGTTTAGGTTTAGCGTTCAGGCAATGTTTTTGGTAATGGATGGCTTTACAGCTAGGTTTAGAAATAGGGTGAGGCTTATAATTATGGTTAGGCTGTGGTTATGGTAAGGCTTTTGATTAAGCCTAGGTTTAGGACTAGGATGAGTGCTAGGGATTTTTTTTAGGGTTAGGGTTAGGGCTAGGATTAATGTGAGGGCTAATTTCAGGTCCAGAATTATGGTTAAAGATAGTTTTAGGATAAGGATTATGGGTACGTCTAGTGTAAGGGTTAAGTTTAGGGTTAGCATCAGGTTTAGAGCTAGGGGTATTATTAGGGTCAAGTTCTGGTTTAGGGTTGGGGATATGTTAAGGTTTAAATTAGGGCTTGAATTAGCATTAGGGTTAGGGTTATGGTTATGGTATAGAAATCAGTTTAGGGCTCAGGTTATGGTTATGATTAGGGCTAGGTTTTGGGTTAAGTTAGTGCTAGGGTTAGGTTTAGGGCTAAGGTAAGTACTAGGGTTATGCTTATGGCTAATTTTAGTGTTTTAGGGCTAGGTTTACTGGTTTACTGTTAGGTTTAGGTTTATGTTTAGGGTGATGTTTAGACCTCGGGTTAGTGTTATGGTCAGAGTAAGGGTCAGGGCTACTTTTAGGGTGTGGCTTAAAACTCGAATTAGGGGTGGGTTTAGGGCTAGGTGTAGGGTTAGGGGTTGGTTTTCGTTAAGGGTTATGGTTAGAGCTTTGGCTTGGTTTGGTTTTAGGGCTAGGATTAGGGTTAATGAATTTTTTTAGGATTAGTGTTAGGGTTAGGGCTAGTCTTAGATTTAGGCTTAGGCTTCAGTTTAGGGTTAAATTTAGAGTTAGGTTTTTATCTAAGTTTAGTGCTAGGGCTAAGGATACAGAAAGGGTTAGGACTTGAATTTGGGATAGGGTTAGGTTTATGGGAAGGGATAGGATTAGAATGAGTGATAGGGCCAGTGTGAGAGTTAGAGTTATTCTTAGGGCTAGGGTTAGAGTTAGGTTTAGGGATATGGCTAAATTATGGCTAGGGTTAAGGTTAGGGATAGGGTTAGAGCTAGTTTTTGAATTAGCATCAGGGTTTGGGCAATTTTTGGCTTATGCATGGAGTTAGGGTTAGATTTAAAGTTAGGTTTGGATCTAGAGTTAAAGCTAGGGCTAAGGATAGGGCAGTTGTGATGAAAAGGATGAGGTTTAGAGTTAGGCTTACAATTAGGTTAAGGGATGTGCTTTTGGCTAGGTTTAGGGCTATGACAAGGGTTAGTATTAGGGTTAGGGCTAGAATTAGGGTTAGGGTTATGATTAAGGCTAGGATTATGGCTAGGATGAGGTTTAGGGTTTCTGTTATTGTTAGATATAATATTATGGCTAGGGCTACTGTCAGGTCTAGGGTTATAGTTAGGGCTAGATTTAGTGTTAGGTTTATGGCTTCATCCAGTGTAAGAATTAGGTTTAGGTTAAGATTCAGGTTTATATCTAGGGTTATATTTAGGGTCAGGGTCAGGTTTAGATTTTGGGTTAATTTATGGTTTTCGTTTAGTGTAATGACAGCATTAGTTTTAGGATTTAGATTTGGTTTAGTGTAATGGATAGGGTTAGGGTTAGACCTAGGGTTTGCTTAAGAGTTAGGGTTATTGTTAGTGTAATGGATAGGTTTAGACCTAAGGTAAGGGCTAGGGTTATGTATAGGATTAGGACTAGTTTTGGGTTCGGCTTAGGTTTAAGTTTAGGGTTAAGGCTAGGTTTACTACTCGGTTTAAAGATAGGTTTTGGGTTAAGTTTAGGGCTAGGCTTAAGGCTATGGCTAATGTATGAAGCAGGGTTATGATTAGCACTAGTTACAGTGTTAGGGTTAGGGCTATGTCTAGTGTTAGGTTGAGATTTACAGTGATGATGGTGTTTAGAGCCAGGGTTAGTGTCAGAGTCAGGGTCAGGGTTAGTTTTTGGGTTAGGGTTAGGACTAGAGTTAGGATATGGTTAGGGATAGGTGTAGGTTTAGGGTTTGGTTTAGGATAAGGGTTTGGGTTACGGCTATGGCTCAGTTTTGTTTTAGTTCTAGGGCTAGTGTTAGGGCTAATTTTAGGATTAGCATTAGCATTAGGGCTAGTGTTAGGTTTGGGTTTAGGTTTAGGCTTAGGGTTAGGGTTATATTTATAGTTATGGTGAGGTCTAAGGTTATGGCCAAGGCCATGAATAGGGCTGGTGTTAGACCAAGGGTTAGGGCTAGGATTAGGGTTCTAGTAAGGGATAGGGTTGGAACTAGGGTTAGGTGAGAGTTAGAGTTAGAGTTTGTCTTTGGGCTAGGATTAGGGTTAGGGTTAGGGATAGGGCTAAATTAGGGCTAAGCTTAGCGCTAGGGTTAGTGTTAGGTTTAGGCCTAGGGTTTGGGTTAGGGATAAAATTAGGCTATGCATAGGGCTAGGATAAGGGATATGGTTTGTGTTAGGGTAAGGGCTAGGATTATGGCTAGGGTTAATATCACGTCTAGGGTTAAGGTTAGGAATAGTTTTAGGGATAGTTTTATGGCTAGGTCTAGTGTAAGGTTTAGGTAGGGTAAGAGTCAGGTTTATAGCTAGGGGAATTATTAGGGTCATGGTTACTATTAGGGTTTGGCTTACGTTTGAGGTTAGGGTTAGTGATCAAATTAGCATTCGGATTAGGGTTAGTGTGATAATTGGATTAGGTATAGGGTTCAGGGTAGGTTAGGCTAATTGAAAGGTTTGTGGAAAGCAATAGGGTTAGGGTTAAGCCTAGGGTTAGAATTATGGTAAGGGTTATGTTTAGGGTAATGGATACAGTTAGAGTTATAGTTAGGGCTAGGGTTATAGTTAAAATTAGGTCTTGTGTTAGGGTTAAGGTGAGGGTTAGAACTAGGATTAGGTTTAGGGTTTTGTTTAGCATAAGGGTTAGGTTCTGAGCTATGGTTATTGCTAGGCTGAGAGTGCGGTTTAGAATTAGGTCTAGGGATAGGATTATGATAAATTTTGGGTTAGGGTTGGTATTAGGGTTAGACCTAGGTTTAGTGTTAGGGTCAGAATAAGGATCAGGTTTAGGGTTAGGGTTTGGGATTGTGTTAGAGCTAAAACAAAGGCTAGGGTTAGGACTATTAATAGGGTTAGGGTTTTGGTTAGTTTAAAGACTAGAGATAGGTCTAGGGCTACTCTTCAATTTAGGATTTTGCTTAGGGTAAGGGATTGATTTAGATCTAGGATTAGGGCTAAGGTTAGTGTTAGAGTTAGAGTTAAAGCTAGGTTTAGGGCTCAGTTTAGGGCTAGATTTGTATTAGCATTAGGGCTAGGATTAGGGCAATGGCTAATGTAAGAACTAGTGTTTCCATTAGGGCTAGTTTTAGGGTTAGGGTTAGGTGTAGTTTGAGTGTTAGTGTTAGGTTTAAGCTTAAGGTGATATTTATAGCTACGGTTCTTGTTAGGATAGGAGTCAGGGTCAGGGTTAGTTTTAGGGTTAGCGTTAAGAGTCAAATTAGGGTTATTGTTAATGTTAGTGTTCGGCTTGAGCTTCGGGCAGTGTTTATATCTAGGGTGAGTGTTAGCATATGAGTCAATGTCAGGTTTAGTTTTAAGGTCTGGCTTAGGACTTAAATTAGGGCTAGGTTTAGGTCTAAGTGTAGTGTTAGTTTTTGGTTTAAGTTAAGGTTTAAGGTTAAGACTATTTATCCATTTTGGTTTACTGCTAGGATTGGGTTAGGGCTAGTTTTACTATTATCATTAGTGTTAGGGCTAGTGTTATAGGCTTAGGCTTAGGTTTAAGTTTAGATTTAGAGTTATGATTAGGGATGGGACTAAGTTTCGGGCAACTCTTAGGGCTAGTGTTAGTTTTATGGTAGCAGATAGGGATAAAACTAGGGCTAGGGCTAGGGCAAGAATTAGAGTTGGTCTTAGGGCTAGGGTTAGGATAGGGTTAGAGATAGAGCAAAATTAGGGCTAGGATTAGGGCTAGGTTTTGTGTTTAGCTTAAGCCTATGGTTAGGGTTAGGGTTAGGTTTAAATTTGGGGTAAGAGATGACATTATAGGTAGATTTAGAGGTAGGGTGAGGGTTAGAATTAGGGTTAGGTATAGGGCTAGAGATAGGGTTATGATTAAGTCTAGGTTTAGGACAAGAATGAGGGCTAGGTGTGTTTATAGGGTTAGGTCTAGGATTAGGGCTAGGGCTAATTTCAGGTCCAGAATTACGGTTAAAGATAATTTTAGGTTTTGGTTTATGCCTAAGTCTAGGCTAAGGTTTAGGTGTTGGGTTATGGTCAAGTTTAGAGCTAGGGGTATTATTAGGGTCAAGGTCTGAGTTAAGGTTTGAGATAGGTTAAGGTTTCAATTTTGGGCTTGAATTAGCTTTAGGATTAGCATTATTGTAATGATAGGGTTAGGTATAGGATTCTGTTTAGGTTTAGGCTAATGGAACAATAACAAATCAGGATAGGGTTAGATTTGTGCTTAGGGTTATCATTAAGGTTTGGGTTATCGTTATGTTAATGGATAGAGTTAGAGATCAGTTTAAGGCTAAAGTTATGGTTACAATTAGGACTAGTGTTAGGGTTAGTTTAGGTTTAAAGCTAGGATTAGGTCTCTGATTATGGCTAGGTTTGGGGTTATGTTGGAGCTAGGGTTAGGGTTAGAGCTAATGTAAGTACTAGGTTTAAGTTTAGGGCTAGTTTTAGGGTTTGAGTGCTAGGTTTAGTGTTACGGTTAGGTTTACAGACATGGTGATGTTTAGAGGTAGAAGTGTTAGGATCAGTGTCAGGTTCAGGGTTAGTTTTAGGGTTTGGCTTCCAACTCAAATAAGTCTAGGTTTACATCTAGGTGTAATGTTAGGGTTTGGTTTAGGTTAATGTTTAGGGTTAGAACTATTGCTCAGTTTTGTTTTAGGGCTAGGGCTAGTGTTAGGGCTCATTTTAGGATTAGTGTTATGGTTTGGGCTAGTGTTAGGTTTAGACTTAGGCTTTGGGTTAAGGCTTGTTTTAGAGTTACTTTTTGCCTAATGTTAGTGCTAGGGTTAAGTATTGAGAAAGGATTAGCACTAGGCTTAGGGCTCGGGTTAGGTTTATGGTAAGGGATAGGGTTAGAATGAGTGATAGGGCTAGTATCAGAGAGTTAGTCTTAGGTCTAAGGTTAGGGTTAGGTTTACTAGTAGGGCTAAATTACGGCTAGGGTTATGTTAGGGCTAGGGTTAAGGCTAGTTTTAGGGTTAGGCTTATGCATCAAGTTAGGGTTAGATTTAGAGTTAGATTTTGATCTAGGGTTATTGCTAGGCCTAAGGATAAGGCAAGGGTTGCTACTAGGGTTAGGGTTAGAGTTAGGGTTTAATTTAGGCTAAGGGATGTGGTTATAGCTAGACTTAGGGCAAGGACAAGGGTTAGTATTAGGGTTAAAAATAGGGTTAGAGTTATGATTAAGGCTATGTTTAGGGCTAAGATGAAGACTAGGATTTGTTTTAGGGTTAAGGATAGTCTATTAGGGCTATGGCTAATGTTAGGTCTTGTGTTACAGTTAGAGATAGATTTAGTGTTAGGTTTATGGCTTGGTCCAGTGTAAGGGTTAGGTTTTGGTTAGGGTCAGATTTAGATCTAGGGTTACTTTTAGAATCAGGGTCAGGACTAGGGTTTGGGTTAAGTTAGTGATTAGGTGCAGGGCTCAAATTAGTGTTAGATTTAGGGTTAGTGTAATGTATATGGTTAGGATTAGGCCTAGTATTATCAGAAGGGTTAGGGTTATTGTTAGGGTAATGTATAGGGTTAGCCCTAAGGTTAGGGCTAGAGTTATGTATAAGATTGGGGCTAATGTTTGGGTTAGGGTTAGGTTTAAGTTTATGGTTAAAGTTAGATTTAGGACTAAGATTAAGGCTAGGTTTTGGGTTAGGTTAGGGTTAGGGTTAAGGCTACCACTAATGTATGAATTAGGTTTATGTCTACAGCTAGTTATAGGTTTAGAGTTAGATCTAGGTCTAGTGTTAAGGTTAGGTTTATGGTGATGATGATGTTTAGAGCCAGGGTTAGTGTTCGGGTCAGTGTCAGGGTCAGGGTTAGTATTCGGGTTAGGGTTAGACTATAATTAGTGATAGGATTAGGGCTAGGTGTAGGGTTATGATTTTTTTTTGGTTAAGGGTTAAGGTTAGGGCTATGACTTGGTTTTATTTTATGGCTAGGGTTAGGGTTAGTGCTAGTTTTATGATTAGTCTTAGGGTTAGGGCTATTATAAGTGTGAAATTTAGGCTTAGGTTAAGGATTAGGGATAAGAGTAGAGTTATGGATAGGTTTAGACTTAGGGTTAGGCTTAAGTTTAGAGTTAGGTTTAGATCTAGGTTTTGTGATAGTGCTAAGTATAGGTCTAGGGTAGGGCTACATTTAGGGCTAGGTATATGGTGATGGTAAGGGATAAGGTTACCACTAGGTATAGGGTTAGTGTGAGAGTTAGAGTTAGTCTTAGGACTAGGGTTAGGGTTAGGGATAGGGCTAATTAGGGCTTGGTTTAGGGCTAGGGTTAGTGTTAGGGTTAGGCCTAGGGTTACGGCTAGGTTTAGTGTTCGGTTTAGCGTTAGGTTAGGTTTAGGGTAAAGGATGGCAATATAGCTAGTGCTAGAACTAGGATGAAAATTAGGGTTAAGGTTAGGGTTAAGGTTAGGGTTACGGTTATGATTAATGTGAGGTTCCTTGCTAGGATGTGCCGTAAATTTTGTATTAGGTTTAGGGCTAGATTAGAGCTAGGGCTAATGTCATGTCTAGGATACTGTTAGGGAGAGTTTTAGGGTTAGGTTTACGGCTAGGTTTATTGTAAAATTTAGGTTTCTTGTTAGGGTCAGGTTTAGAGCTATTGGTATTATTAGAGTCAGGGTTAAGTTTAGAGTTGGGGGTAGGTTAAGGTTTAGGTTTAGGGGTCAAATTAGTCTTATATTTAGGGATTCGGTAAGGTCACAGTTAGATTTAGGGTTCAGGTTAGGTTTAGGTTATAGATAGTATTAAGGCTAATGCTAGGATTAGGTTTCCTCCTAGGGTTAGCATAAGGATTATAGTTATCTTAGGGTAGTGAATAGGGTGAAAGTTAGGGTTAGGGCTATTGTTATGGTTAGGATTAGGTCTAGGTTTAGGCTTAGGTTTATAGTTAGGTCTAGGGTTATTGTTAAGAATAGCTTTAGGTTTAATGCTAAGGTAGGGCTTGGATTAGGGAAAGGTTTTGTGATAGGTTAGAGCTATGGCTAATGTAAGAACTAGTGTAACAATTAAGACTAGTTTTATGGTTAATGTTAGGGCTAGATGTAGTTTCAGGGTTAGTTTTAGGGTTAGGGTGAAGTTTAGAGCTAGGGTTAGTGTTAGTGTCAAGGACAGTGTTCAGGTATGGTAATGGTTAGGGTTAATGGCGAATTAGGACTCAGGTGAGATCTAGAGGTAGGGTTAGAGTTTGGGTTAGGTTAAGGGTTATTGTTAAGGCTAGGTCTAGTTTGTCTTTAGGTCTAGAGCTATAGTTATGGCTAGATTTCAGATTAGGTTAGGTCTAGGGCTAGTGTTAGGGTTAGGTTTAGGTGTAAGGTTACCAGTAGGGCTAGTGTTAATGTTCAGTTTAGGGTTAGGTTTAGATTTAGAGCTAAGATTAGTGTTAGAGTCAGAATAATGGTCAGGGATAGGGTTAGGGTTCGGTTTATGTTTATATATATAGAATGAAGGCTAGGGTTAGAACTAGTTATAGAGTTAGGTTTTGGTTAGGCTAAGGATTAGTGCTAAGAATACGGTTAGCATTAGAGTGAGGGTTTGGCTTAGGGTAAGCGATAGGATTAGACCTAAGGTTAGGACTAGGGTTAGAGTTAGTTTTATGGTTAAAGCTCGTGTTAGGGCTTGGATTAGGACTAATTTTGTATTAGGTTTAGGGCTACTGTTATGGTTATGGCTATTGTAAGAAATAGGGTTACGATTAAGGTTAGTTTAATGGTTAAGTTTAGGGCTAGGCCTATTGTTAGGGTTAGGTTTAAGGTTAGGGTGATGTTTAGAGCTAGGTTTAAGGTTTGGATTTGATTCAGGTTCATGGTTAGGTTTAGGGTTAGGTTTAGGTTTCAAATTAGGGCTAGGGTTAGAGCTGGTGTAGGGTTAAGGTTTGGCCTAGTGTAAGGGTTAGTGTTAGGTGTATGACTCAGTTTTGTTTTAGGGCTAGGGCTAGGGTTAGGGCTACCTTTAGGAATAGCATTAGGGTTAGAGCTAATTTTAGTGTTAGGCTGAGGATTCAGTTTAGGGTTAGTTTTAGAGATAGGTTAGTGCTAGTGCTATGGATTATGACTACGATTAGGGCTTTGGTTAGGGTTATGGTAAAGGATAGAGTTAGTTTTAAAGATTGGTTTTGATCTATAATTCTGTGCTAGGGCAAGGGTTATGACTAGGGTTAGGGCTTGCGTTAGTGTTACGGTAAGGTGTATGGTTAGAATAGGGATAGGTCTTGCGTGAGAATTATAGTTAATCTTAATTCCACTGTAAGAGTTAGGGTTAGGAATAGGTCTATATTGGGGCTGGGATTAGGGCTAGGTTTAATACTAGGTTTAGGGCTAGAGTTAGGGTTATGATTAGGGCTAGGGCCAGGGTTAGGGTTCGTGTAAGGTTAGGGTTTAAGCTACGGTTAGGGCTAGGGGGAGTGTTACATTAAGTGTTAGGTCTAGATTAGGGTTATGTTTATGACTATGGTTAGGGTTGGGGTTAGGGCTAGGGTTTTCTTTAGGGTTAGGGCTAGTTTTAGAGTAATGTATTGGATTAGATGTAAGATTAGGTTTAGGATTAAGTTTAGATTATGGTTAAATTTAGGTTCAGGGGTAGGTTTAGTTTTTATTTTTGGTATGGTTTAGGGTTAAGTTTATGGCAAGCGTTAAGTTTAGGGTTAAGGCGAGCGTTAGGTTTAAGATTAGGGTTATGGATAGGGTTAGGTTTAGGGCTAGTGTTATTATTAGGGTTAGGATTCGGGTTAGGGTAATGTTAGGTTTAGAGCTAGGGTTAATACTAGTGTTAAGTTCAGGATTAGGGCTAGGTTTAGGTTTATGTTTACGAATAGGCCTACGATTTTGTTTAGGCTAAGGGTTAGACTTTGAGCTAGGGTTATGTCTAAGGCGAGGGTTTGGGTTAGGGCTACATTTAGGATTATGGTTATTTTTAGGGTAGGTTTAGGTCTCAGAATAGTGCTAGGTTTTGTGTTAGGTTTAGGCCCAGGGTTAAAGCTATATGTAATGTAAGATCTAGGATTCTGATTAGAGCTAATTTTTGGGTTAGGGTTACGGCTATGTCTAGTGTTAATTTTAGGTTTTGGGTTAGGTTCAGGTTTAGAGCTAGGTTTAGTGTTAGTGATAAGGTCAGTGTTCAGGTTAGAGTTAGGTTTAGGGTGAAATCCAGAATTAGGGCTAGGTTTAGGTCTAGGGATAGGGTTAGTGTTCGCTTTAGGTTAAGGATTATGTTAGGGCTAGGGCTCAGGGAGTTTTTAGGTCTAGGTCTAGAATTATGGCTATATTGAGGATTAGGCTTAGGTCTAGGGCTACTGTTAGGATTAGGTTTAGGTATAAATTTACTGGTAGAGCTAGTTTTAGTGTCTGGTTTAAAGTTAGGATCAAATTTAGACTGAGGGTTTGTGTTAGGGTCATGATTTGAGTTAGGTTTAGAGCTAGAATGAGGGCAAGGGTTAGAATTAGTAATAGGGTTAGGGTTTGGATTAGGATATGGATTACGATTAAGACTAAGTTTATCATTATGGGTATGGTTTGGCTTAGGGTAAGTAATATAGTTAGAGGTAAGGTTAGGGCTAGCATTAAAGTTATGTTTACATCTAGGTTTAAGACTCAGACTAGGGCTACTGTTTCTGTTATGATTAGGGAGTATCAAAGAAATCTGACCAAATAATTTGGGGAGGTAGATCAGTACATGTATATTTCCCTGTTATCTCCAACAGTACTTTTGGATAAAGATGTTTTTGCATGCTTCAGCTTTGGTAAACTTTCACAAGGAAGAAACCAGAGTGCCCTCATAGAACTGATTGAGTGTGTGCAGTTTTAAGCAGCAAGCACCAACCCTGTTTGATTTCAAGTTCCATTTCCATTTACCCGTATAGGTCAAAATGAAGGAAATCTTAAAATACAAACTGTTCCTGAGAGCAAACCATTGAAGGGATAGGGCCCAGACCTGGGGAAAATAGTGAGGTTATGAAAAAATCAAATTATGCCAAATATCAAATGAATTTGAACAAAAATCACTCTAACACTGTATCTAACCGAACCCTAAACTAATTCTAACCTGTTTAGAGTATCTATGATCATAGAAGTCCCAAACTTGAGGAGCCTAAAGGGACAACTTAACAGATGAATCTTGTGCAGTATCAAAGAAATTTGATGAAAATTGGGGGAGGTGTTTTAGTACATTCATATTTTCCTGTTTTTTTTTTCTTAAAGTGCTCATGGATCAATTGTTTTTCATGCTTCAGCTTAAGGTAATTTCACAAAGAAAAACCAAAGACTGCCCACACAGGGATGATTGAGTGTGTGAAGTTTCATGCAGCTAACAGCAACACTGTTTTATTTCCAGCTCCATTGCATTCACACCTATAGTCCCTAATTAAGTGAAACCTAAAAATTCAAACTGTTCCTGTCATTGAACCACTGAAACTTGAAGGCCCAAACTTTGGGAGCCTACTAAGGCTAGGTCAAGGATGAATCCTCTATAGTATCAAATTAATCCAGCCAAAATATTTGAAGCTCTTTCATTTCATGGGTATTCTGCTTGCTCCTAATGCACCGAGAGATGAAGCTGTTACTTTCTACTTCATCTTATGACTACTTCCATGGCAAACACCAGATTATGCTCACTGAAAATTGATGGAGTGTGTGATTACTCAAGCAGCTAGCCCAAACCCTGTTTGATTTCCAGCTTTACTTCATTCATCCCTACATGGAAATAAAGAAGAGAAACATGAAAATTGAAACTGTTCCTGAAAGCAAACCCTTTATGTATGAGGCCCAAACATTTGGAGTATAGTCAAAATAAAAAAAAAAAAAAGATGAATCCTGCACAGTATTATAGATATTTGAAAAAAACAAAAGTAACTCTTATCTTAACAATAGGTCTAATCCTGATCCTAACACTAACCCTAACACTAACTTTAACCTGTTTATAGTCCCTTTAATCCCAGAAGTCCAACACTTGGGGAGCCAAGTTGGGTAAGTGAACAGATGAATCTTTCAGAATATCAAAGAAGTGTGAACAAATAATTGGGGAGGTAGTTTAGTACATGCATATTTCCCCGATTTCTCCTAAAGTGCTCTCACATAAAGTTGCTTTGCATGCTTCAGCTTAGGGCTACTTTTACAAGGAATAATCCAGAGAATGCCCATAGAAAACTGATTGAGTGTGTGAGGTTTGAAGTAGTTAGCACCAACCCTGTAGGGTTTCCAGCTCCATTTCCATTTACATGCATAGGTCAAAATGAAATGAAAACTTAAAATACAAACTGTTCAGGAGAGCAAAACCTTGATGTAAGAGGTCCAAACCAAAAGAATATAGAAGGATAGTTCAATGATGAATCTTGCCCAGTATCAAAGAAATTTGAACAAAACTAAATCTAACAAAATATTAGCTGTAAATCTAGCCCTAAACTAATAAAAAATAGAACCAAACCTATTTAGAAAACCATTGATCAGATTATTCCCCAAATAAAGGAGCCCAGTGGGGCAAGCTCAGAGATGAATCCTTTGAAGTATCAAAGAAATCTGACCAAATAATTGGGGGAGGTATTTCAGTACGTGCATATTTCCCTGTTTTCTCCTAATGTGCTCTTGGATAAATTATTTTTTTCATGCTTTAGTTTAAGATAAACCTAACTGCAACCCTATCCCTAACCCTAACTCTGACACTAACCCTAATACTAACCCTTAATTTAACTCTAACACTAACCCTAACCCTAAGCCTAACCCTAAACCTAACCCTAAATCTCACCCTAACCCTAACCCTAACCCTAACACTAATACAAACCATAAACCAAACTCTAATCCTAAGCGAAACACTAATCCTTAACGGAACCCTAACTCTTACCTTAAAACTAACCAAATGCTAACCGAAAATTTACACGTAACCCTAACAATAAACCTAGCCCTAACCCTAACAAGAACCCTGACCTGAACCCTAACTCTAACCCTAACTAAAACCCACACCCTAACCCTAATCCATACACAAACCCAAACACTAAACTTAACACAAACCCTAACCCAAACCACAAACCTAACCCTAATTCTTACCTAACCCTAAACCTAACCCATACCCTAACACTAACCCTAAACTTAACACTGAACCTAACACTAACCCTAACCCTAACATGAACCCTAACACTAACTGTAACACTATCCCTAACCCTAACTCTAATCATAAACATAGCATTAACCCTATATCTAAGATAACCAAAACACTAACACTAACCCTAACCCTAAACCTAAACCTAACACTAACCCTAACCCTAAACATAACCCTAACATTGACGCTAAACCTAATCATAACCCTACAATGAACCTTAACCCTAATATGAACCTAACCCTAACACTAACCCTAAATCTAACACTAACTCTATCACTAACACTATTCCTAACCTTAGCACTAAAACTAAACCTAACCGTAACCCTAACACTAACCCTAACCAACCCTAAACCAAATGTTAACCCTAACAGTAACCCTAATCTAACCCTATCCATATCACTAAACCTAATCCTAACACTAAAACTAACACTAATCCTAAACACAACCTAAAACCTTATCCTAATCCTAACCATAACCATAAACCTAACCCTAACACAAACCCTAAAACTAACCCTAGCACAAACCCTAACCCTAACCCTAATATTAACACTTAAGCAACCTCCAACCCTAACCCTAACCTTAACTGTAAGCCTGGCCCTAACACTAACCCTAAACCTAACTCTAACTTTAAGTCTAACAGTAACCCTAACCCTAAGAGTAACCCTAACCCTAACCCTAAAACTAACACTAACTCTAACACTAACCCTAAACCTAACCCTAACCCTAACACTAACTATAACCATAACCCTTAAACAAACCCTAAACCTAACTGTAACCCTAAGCGAAACACTAATCCTAACCCTAAACCTAACCCTAGCTGTAACACTAACTGTAACCCTAAGCAAAAATTTACACCTAACCCTAATATTATACCTAGCCTAACCCTAACATGAACCCTAACCATAAACCTAATAGTAACCCTAACACAAATGAACACCCTAACCCTAAACCTAACGCAAACACTAATACTATTTCTAACCCTAACACAAACCCTAAACCAAATCACAACCCTAACCCGAACCTTATCCTAAACCTAACCCTTACCTAACTCTAACCCTAACTATAAAACTAACCCTAACACTAAACCTAACCCTAACCTTAACACTAATCCTAAACCTAACCATAACCCTAACCATAACCGTAACACTAACATTAACCCTAACCCTAAGCATCTCTAAAACTTGATTAGCACATTCACTTGTGGGGTGATTGGTCAGTACAAAAGGGGTATTCATTTGAACTGATTGGTTTAAGCCAAGAGGGGTGTACGTGCTGAACTACAAGATTTTCCCAACTTGTTATTAACCAACATAAACTCCTGGAAGGGTTATCTGACATCCCAATTATTTCCCTGTCTCATGCTTATTGGTGGCTACTAGGGGGCTGCTATGGATCCCCACCTGGCCTGACTGAGTCAGGGACACCTGGTGCAGCAGATCTCTCCTTTTATTTGTAGATAAACAACTTAGCAGGGTGGGAATGGGCCAAGGAGTGCTTTGTGGGTTTTTCCAAGGACAAAGGCCATGTCCCTTCCTAGGACATGCTTTGTGTTGAGATAGAGGCTGGTTTTTCAAACCATGGCCCTATCCCTAACCCTACCCTAACCTAAAACCTAGACCTGACATTAGCCCTATCCCTATCTTTAATCCTAGTTCTAAGCCTAGACTTAATCCTAACCCTAATTTTAACCCTAGCCCTTACCCTAAATTTATCTGTTATCCTAGAACCAAACATAGCTGTAACATCATACCTTACACTAACCCTAATGCTACCCCTAACCCTAGCCCTAAACCTAGGCCTAAATCTCACTAACCCTACCCCAAACCATATCTCTATTACTAGTCCTAATCCTAGCCCTCATTCTAGCTCTAACCCTAACTCTAACCATGTCCCTTATTCTGAACATAACACTAACCCTAGGTCTAAACCTGACACTAACCCTAAAGCAAACACTACCCCTACCTCTACTGGTAGACCTATACATAAATCTAACAGTAACACTAACACTAGACCAAACCTAACCTTAAATAGAGTCATAAATCTAGACTTAGCCCTAAATAAATACCTAGCACTAGCCCTAAAAATAAACGTTAACCTAACGTAAAGACTAACTCTATCCCTCGACCAAACACAAGCCATAAATCTGGCCCTCACCCTAAGCCTATCCCTAACCCGACAATGACAGTTACCCCAAATCAAACCCTAGATCTAAATCTTATCCTAACCCCAAACCTAACAAGGACACTGGACTTATCCATAACCCTAACCCTAAAACTAGCCATAACCATATCCTTAGCTCTTACATTACCCATAGCCCTAATGATAGCCATAAACCTCACAAAACATTGCCCTTATCCTAGCCGTAAACCTAACGTAAAGACTAACTCCATTGTAACCCTAACCATGAGCCTAGACCTAACCCTAAACCTAACCCTCGCCCTAACCCTAATTCTAACTCAAACTCTAACTTTAATCTAAACATTACCCTAACACTAAACCTAACATTAGACCTCACTCTAAACCTAAACCTCACACTAGCCCTGATCCTAGCTCAAATGCTAACACTTACCCCAAGACTAACCCTGACTCTAACCCTAGGCCTAAAACTAACCCTATCACTAATTCTAACCTTAACCCTAGCTGTAACCTTACTTCTAACCCTATCCATTACCCTAAAGATAAGCCTAACTCAAATGCTAATCCTAGGCCTAACGCTAACACTATTGCTAACACTAACCCTATTCCTTACTCTAAACCTAACCAGAACCCTTAACCTAACCCTATCAATTACCCTAACCCACACCCTAACCCTATCCTTAAAGCTAATTCAAGCCTTAACCCTAAATCTTAACCTAAGCCAAACCCTACTCAAATCCTGACCCTAATATTACACCTAGCTTTAAACCTGACCCTTAACCTAAACTTAACCCTTACACTAGACCTAGCCATAACCTAACCCTAAAATTAACCATAACCATAAATTAGACCTGACATTAGCACCAGTCCTAATCCTAGCCCTAACCCTAACACAAACACTAGTCCTCATCTTAGGCAGATAACTAGCCTTAATCCTAACCCAAACCCTAACTCTTGTCCTATCTCTAATTTTAACCCTCACCCTACACCTGAACTTAAGTATAACCCAATCATTGCCCCTAACCCTATCACTAAACCTAACCCCAACACTATCCATATCTCTAGCCCTAACCATAGGCATAACCCTAACAATAACCCTAGCCCTAATCCTAGCCCAAATTTAGCCCTAACCATACCTCTACCCCTAACCTTGGCCTAAGACTAACTCTAACTCTCACCCAGCACTATTTCTAGTTCTAACCCTATCCATTACAATAAACATAACACAAGCCCTAACCTTAGCCCTAACACTAGCCCTAGACCCTACTCTAGATCTAACCATAACTCTACATTTGACACTAACCCTTAGCCTAATCCTAAACCTACAACTAGACCTAACACAATTGCTAATCCTAAAACCAGCTGTAAACTTAGCCTTATCCCTTAAACAAAACCGAGACATTGTCCTAACCCTAAATGTTAACCTAAACAAAACCCTAACCCTAAACCTAGTCATAACATTCCAGCTCTAATTCAGATAATTGTCCTAAAATTAACCCTGACCATGACTTATATTCTAACACTAACGTTAGTTCTAAATATCACACTAATCCTATAGAGAGTGCTAACACTAGATCTAGACCAAATACTAACTCTAATCATAACCTTAGTTCTTATATTAGCAATAGCCCTAAACCTATCCCTAAAACTAACAGAAAAACTAGCCCTAATCTGAGCCCTAACACGAGAAGTAAACCTAAACTAAACCTAAACGTAGCCTTAGCCCTAACCCTAACCCTAAACTTATCCCTATCCCTAGCTCTAACACTATCACTTACTCTAAGCCGAACCCTATCCATAATGCTAACCTTAGTCCTAATCCTAATCCATAGTCTAATCTAAATCCTAATCCTATTAATAGTCCTAACTCTAGCCCTCATTCTAGCTCTAACCCTAACTCAAATCCTTACCCTAACACAAACCCTTGGTCTAAATCTGACCTCACCCTAAACCAAAATCTAAAACTAGCCCTACCAGTAAACTTATACGTAAACCTAAACCTAACTCTAGCCCTAGACCTAAGACTAATCCTTAATATAGCCATACCTCTAGAACTAGACCTAAAATAAAAAAAAAAAAAAAAAAAAAAAAAAAAAAAAAAAAAAAAAAAAAAAAACCTGAGCCCTAGCCCTAACATAATCCTTAACCTAAAGCAAACACTAACCCTATCCCTAGACCTAACTCTAGTCATAATTCTGGCTTTCACCTTAAAACTAACTTGAACCTGAACACTGACCCTAACACTAACATTAAACCTAGCTCTAAACCTGAATCTAACTGAAAACCTTAACCTAACACTAGACATAGCCATAACTCTAACCCTAAAACTAGCTCTAATAAGAACCCTAGATCTGTCATTACACATAGCCTTAACCCTGGGCCTAAACCTAACACAAAACCTAGCCCTAATCTGAGGCCTAAGCTACCCTAAGCATAACCATGATCCTAAATGTAGCCCTAACCCTAACCCTCGCCTTACACATAACCTAGCTCAAAGCCTAACCCTTACCCTAAACATAACCCAAGCCCTATTCCCAAACAAAAACCTAATCTTAGCCCTAATCCTAACCTTAAACCTAGTACTAACACTAGTTCTAACACTAAAATTACCCTAACCCTAACCCTAATGATAACCCTAGCCCTAAACCTAACCCTATCCCTAACCCTAATCATAAACCTAACCCTCAACCTAACCCTAAACCTAAATCTTGCCATAAACTTAACCCTAAACCTTACCATAATTCAAAACTAATCCTATCCCTAAAACTATATTTAACCATAACCTAAACTTAAACCACAAACCTAATCTAACATCTAATCCAATACATTACTCTAAAACTAACCCTAACCTTAATGAAGACCCTAGCCCTAAATCCAACCCTAACCATAGCCATAATCATAACCCTAACCCAGACCTAACACTAAACCTAACACTTCCACTAGCCCTAAACATAGCTTAATCCCTAACCCTTACCCTAACCCTAACACTAGCCCAATCCATAACCATAACCCTAACTCTAGCCCTAGCCTTAACACTAAACCTAGACCTTATCCTAGTCCTAATTTAGCCCTATTCCTAACAGTAACCCAAATCCTAGAATTAAGTCTAACTATAATTTTCAGACAATATATATCCCTACTTCTAACCCTATACTTACTGTAACCCTAACCCAAGCTCTAATCCTAGTCATAACCCTTGCACTATTCTTAGCCCTAGAACTAATTTTAGATCGAAACCTAATTCTAAAACCAACCCTAAACCGATGCCTCAGCCTAACCCTGAAACAAGTTCTAACCCTAATGCTAATTCTAAAATAGGCCTAACCCAAGCCCAAGCCCTAAAACAAAATGGAGCCATACCCCTAACACTAACCCTGACCCTAGAACAAACCCTAACACTAAACCAGCACTAACCCTAGCCCTAATTTGACACCTAATCTTAACCCTATACATAACCATGACCCTGACTCATATCCAAACACTAAACCTAGCTCTAAACATCACCCTAAACTTAAACCTAAACCTAACACTAGACCTAGCCCTAAACCTAACCCTTATAGTAACCCTAATTCTTACAATAGCTGTAAACATAACAATAGCCCTAACCCTAATACAAAACTAGCCCTAATCCAAGGCTTAACACAAGCTTTAACCCTAAACCTAACCCAAACTCTACTCCTAACCATAGCTTTAACTCTATTTCTTACCCTAAGCCAAACCTCACCCTAATGCTCACCGTATTCTTAGCACTAATCCATAGACTTACCAAAGTCTAACTCTATAACTAGTCCTAAACCTAGCCTTCATCCTAGATGTAACCAAATCCCAAACCCTAACCCTATCCCTGACCATTGTTCTGACCCTAACACTAATCTTAGGTCTAAATCTAAACCTAAAACTAAACCAAAACCTAACACTAGCCCTACTGGTAACCTTATATCTAAACTAACCCTAACACTAGCCATAGACCTAAACCTACTCCTAAATCTAGCCATAACTATAGCTTTAGTCCTAAAGACAAAATAGACCTACCCTTAACAATGACCCTTAACTTAAACCAAACTCTAACCCTACCTCTAGACCTAACCCTGGTCCTAATTCTGCCTATAACCCTAAACATTACCCTACCCGAGCACTGTCAGTGACACTAACAGTAAACCTAGTTATAAACTTAACTTTAACACTAAAAATAACCCTAAAACTACACCATAAAAATAGTCTTAATCATTACACTAGTTCTTACATTAGCCATTGCCCTAACCTATCACAAACCTAGCCTTAATCCAAGCCCTACCTTAGCTTTAAACTTAAAGATAACCCTAGCAATAACCCTAGCCCTAACCATAACCCTAAGCCTAACCCTAGATCAAATACTAACCATAAATCTAGCCCTAGGCATAAACCTAACCCTATTTCGAATTCTAACCATTTCATTAACCTTAACCTAACATGAATCCTAAATATAACCCTACCATTACCCTAATCCTAATCCTAAAATTCATTCAAGCCCAAACTTGAAACCTTAACCTATCCCAAACCCTAACCCCGACCTTGACCCTAATAATACCCCTAGATAGAAACTTGACTGTAACCCAACACCTAACCCTTAGCCTAGATGTAGCCATAAACCTCATCCTAAAACTATCTTTAACCATAATTCCGGAACTAAAATTAGCCCTAGCCCTAATCCTAGCCCTAATTCTAAAAACACACCTAGCCCTCATCCTAGTCCTAAAACTATCCTTAATCATAACCCTAACTCTAGCCCTACACCTAACCCTAATTCTAAGCCACACCCTACCTCTAAATCTACCGATAACATCATCCCTTACCCTAAATTTAAACCTAACCCTAACCCTAACCCTAGGCTTAAACACAGAACCTAGCCCTAAACCTAGCCCTAATTTAGCTCTACCTATAACCCTATACTATTGCTAGCCCTAAGAGTAACTCTAACTCTTGCCTTAGCCCTAGCCCTATCCCTTATTCTATCCCTTTCTGCTACCATAAACCTAACACTAGCCCCAATACTTGCCCTCAAGTTAGTCCCAGCCTAACCCTAACTCTAAATCTAACATTAAACCTAAGCCTAAGCCTAACACTAACACTACCCCTAACCATAAGGATAATCATCAAACTAGCCCTAACCCTAATCCTAGCAGTAAACCAAAACCGAGCAATAGCCCTTACCCTAAACCTTAACTTAAACCAAACACTAACACTTCACCTAGATCTAAACCTAGCCCTAATTCGAGAATTAAGCCTCACTTTAAAAATAATCTTGATCCACTCACCCTAGTTATATACACTGCCCTAAATTCAAACCGAACACTGACATTAACAATAGCCCTAATTCGACTCTTAACGCTAACCCTAAAACTAACCCTGACCCTCACTCCTATCCTAACAAGAACCGTAGCTATAAATATCAACTTAACCTTAAACCTAACACTAACACTCAAACTACACCTAAACCTAACCCTAAAACTAACCCTAATGGAAACCCTAGTTCTTACATTAGCTGTTGCCCTAATCCTAGCACTAACCCTAATGCATATCTAGCCCTAAACCTAGCCCTAAACCTAGCTTTAACTCTAACTCTAACCCTAACCTTAGCCCTAATCCTAGAATAAATCAATCCCTTACCCTAAGTGAAATCCTAAACCTAAGAGTAACCCTAGACTTATCCATAGTCCTCAGACTAACCAAAATCCTAACCCTATTAATAGTCCTAACCCTAGCCTTCATTTTAGCTCTAACAATATCTCAAACGCTAAACCTAACCCTGACACCTATTCTGACCCTAACACTAAAACTAGGTCTAAACCTAACACCAACCCTAACCCAAAATTTACCATACTCCTATCCCTAGACCTAACTCTGAACTTAACTCTCAGCCTAGCCCTAATCATACCTCAGAACCAAACACTTACACTAAACAAAATCCTAAACCTAATCCTAGTTCTGACAGTCACCTTAACACTAACACAAACCTAATCCTAACCATAACCCTAGCCCTAACCTTAATTCTAACTGTATCCATTACCATAAAAATAACCCTTACCATAATGCTACCCCTAGGCTTAACCCTAAACCTATCACTTTCCCCAAAACTAGCAATTACCCTAAAGCTACTCGGAACCCTAAACCTAACCCAATCATTATGGTAATCATAACCCTAATGCTAATTCGAGCCCTAACCTAACCTCAAACCTAAACCAAACCCTAAAACTGAGCTTGACCCTAATAATTCCCCTAGCTATAAACCTGACTCTTACCCTAAATAACCCTTATACTATACCTAGCCATAAACCTAATTCAAATACTATTCCTAACCTTAACCATAGACCTGATATTAAGCCGAGCCTTAAACTTGTCCCTAACCCTAACACAAACCCTAACCCTTATCTAGCCCTGAACATAGAGTTAATTTTATCCCTAACCCACACCCTAGGCCTAAACCTAACACTAACTCTAGCCCCAATATTAGCCCTTATTTAGCCCTATCTCTAATCCTAACCCTAACTCTAGCCCAAAGACTAACTCTAATTCTCACCCTAAACCTAACCCTAGTTCTAAATCTATCCATTATTAGAACCCTAATCCTAGTCCTAATCCTTGGTGTAACCCTATCCCTATTCATAGCCCTGGTTATAATCCTAGATTTAAACCTAACTCTAAATCTAACCTGAAACCTATGCCTAAACCTAAACCTAACACTAGCACTAACGCTAAATCTAATCCTAAAACTAGATCTAATCCCAGCTCTAACCCTAAAACAAACCGAGTCATAGACATAACCCTAACCCTTAACCTAAACCAAACTTTAACCCTACACCTAGCCCTAACCATATTCTAATTCTAGTCCTAACCCTAACACGAAAAATAACCCTGACCCTAACACTAACCCTGGCTCTAAACATCATCATCACCGTAAACTTCAAACTAACACTACACCTAGTCCTAACCCTAACCCTATAACTAGTGCTAATCTTAACCCTACTTCATAGATTAGCCATAGTCTTAACACTAGCCCTAACCTAACCCAAAACCTAGCATTAATCCGAGTCCTAAACCTAGCTTTAACCCTAAACTTAAACCTAAGCCTAACCCCAAACTAGCCTTAATCTTATACATAACCCCAGCTCTATACTTAGGACTAAATCTATCCATTACCCTATGAGTAGCCCTAATCTTAAGCTAACCCTAGGCCTAAACTTAACCCTATCCATTACACTAAACCAAACCTAAACCCTAAAACTAACCCTGCCATTACCTTAAAATGAAACCCTAACATAACCCAACCTGACCCTGAACCTAAATATAACCCTTGATATAAACCTGAATCTTACCCTAAACCTAATCCTTATACTGGACCAAGCCATAGACCTAACACTGAATCTAGCCCTAACTATAACCCTAGAACCTATATAGCCCTATCCCTAATAATATCCCTAATGCTAACACAAACCCTAAACATTATCCTATCCATAAACTTAGCCTTAATCATAACCCTAACACTAACTCTGCCCTAACCCTAATACTAACCTTGCCCTAGCCGTAAACCTAGCCAAAATCACATCCCTTACCCTAAAAGTAACCCTAACCCTAACCCTAACCCTTGTTGTCACAATTGCCCTATACTTACCTTTAGCTTTAACACTAGATTGAAAACTAACTTTAAATCTAACCCTAACTCGATGCCTAAGCCTAAAACTAACCCAAACCCTGATACTAATTCTAAAACTAGCTCTAACCCTAGCCGTAACTATAACCTTAGCCGTAATTTAGCCCTATCCCTAACCCTAACCCTAATCCTAGCCCTAAGAATAACTCTAACTCTAACAATGGCCCAATCACTCATTCTAATCCTCTCCCTTCCCATAAAACTAACCCTATGCCAAATCCTAGTCCTAACCCTTGCCCTATCCTTAGCCCTAGCACTAACCTTAGATAAAAACCTAACTCTTAATTTAACCCTAAACCGAAGCCTAAGCCTAATTCTAAGACTAGCCCTAACCATAACACTAATCCTAAAATTGGCCCTAACCCTAACCCTAGCCCTAAAACTAAACTGATCCAAAGCTCTAACGCTAACCCTTAACCTAGACCAAACACTAACCAAACACCTGCCTTAATTCGAGTTTTAAGCCAAACCCTAAAGCTAACCCTGACCCTTACTCTGACTATAACACTAATCCGTGGTCTAAACATCACCCTAATTCTAACCATAAACCTAACACTAAACCTAGCCCTAAAACACTAAAATTAGCCAAAATCATGACCATAGTACTTACATTAGCCATAACCCTAACCCTAGCACTTACTTAACCCAAACCTAGCCCTAATCATAACCATGACCCTAGCCCTGAACTGATTTCTAACTCTATCCATTACCATAACCATAACCATAACCATAACCATAACCATAACCATAATCCTAATGCCAATTTGAGCCCTAAATTTAAACCTTAACCTATCCCAAACCCTAACTCAGAACTTGACCCTAATAATACCCCTAGCTCTAAACCTGACACTAACCCTAAACCTAACCCTTCAAATAGTCGTACCCATAATCCTAACCCTAAAACTATCTTTAAACATAATTCTGGACCTGACATTAGCCCTAGCACTAATTGTAGCCCTAACCCTAAAAAAAAGTACCCTAGCCCTCATCCTAGCCATAAACCTAGCCTTTATCATAATGCTAACAATAATCATAGTCCTAATCCTAATTATAATCTTCACCCTACCTCTAAACATAGCTAAAAAGCCATTCCTCACCCCAAATTTGGCCTAATTCTACACCTAAACTCTAAACCCTAAACCTAGGCTTAAACTAAACACTAAACCTAGCCCTAATCCTAGCCCTAATTGAGCCCTATCTCTAACCCTAACCCTAACCCTAGCCCTAAGACTAACTCTCACCCTAGCCCTATCCCTAGTTCTAACCCTAACCTTTACCATAACCCTAAACCTAGCCATAACACTTGCCCTATCCTTAGTTCTGCCCTAGCTCTAGATCTAACCCTATATCCAAATTTAACCCTAACCCAATCACTAAGCCTAAGCCTAACACTAACACTAGCCCTAATCTAACCCTAGGAATAAAACAAAACCAAGTTTTAGCCTTAACCCTAAACCATAACTTAAACCAAACCCTAACACTACAACTAGACATAACCCTACCCCTAATTCGAGTCCTAACCCTAACCTTAACACCAACCCTGACCTTGACTCATATCCTAACACTCACCCTAGCTCTAAACACCACCTTTACCTTAAACTGAACCCTAAAAGTAATCCTAGCCCTAATTCGAGTCCTAACACTAACCCTAACACTCCACCTGACCCTGACTCCTATCCTAACATAAAACCTAGCTACACATATCACCCTAACCTTAAACCTAACCCTAACACTAAATCTAACACATATCCTAACACTAAAAAAAACCCTAATGGTAACCTTAGTTCTTACATTAACCATTGCCCTTAACCTAGCCCTAACCATAACACAGAACCTAACTCTAACCCTTGCCCTAAACCTAGGAATAACCCAAAGCCTAATTCTAATCCTAGCCTTTATTTAATCCTATCCTAACCCTAAACCTAGCCATAAGACTAACTCTAACTCTTGCCCTAGCCCTAGTCCTAGTTCTACCTTTAGCCTTATTCCTAACCCTAGATCTAAGCCTAAGTCTAAATTTAAACCTAACTCTAAATTTAACTTTAACAATAAGCCTAAAACAAACCCTAACACTACCCATATCCATAATGCTAATCATAAAACTGGCCCTATCCATAGCACTAGACATAAACCAAAACCAAGCCATAGCCCTAATCCTAATCCTTAACCTAAATCAAATGCTAACCCTACAAATAGCCCTAAAACTAAGTCTAAATCTAACCCTGACTCTGACACTGACCGAAACACTAATCCTAGCTCTAAAAATCACCCTTATATTAATAACATTAATAACACTACATCTAGACTTAACCTAATCCTAAAACTAGCCTTAATCAAAACCCTAGTTCATACATTAGTCATTGTCCTATCCATAGCCCTAACCCTAACACAAATTCTACCCCTAATCCGAGCCCTAACCCTAGGTTTAATCCAAACACTAGCCCTAACTCTAACCCTAACACTAGCCCTATCCTTAACTCTAACCCTATTAGTTACACTAAGCCAAACCCTAATCCAAAGGCTAATCTGAGTTCGAATCCTAATCCTTAGCCTAACTTAAACTCTAACTACATTGCTAGTCTTAACTCTAGCCCTCATTCTACCTCTAAACCAAACCCTGACCCTCATCTGACCCTAAGAGTAACCCTAGGTCTAAACCTGACCCTAACCCTAAACCAAATCCTAACACTAGCCCTACTGGTAAACCTATACCTATACCTAAGCCTAACACAAGACCTAGACCCAAAGCTAATCCTAAATATAGCTATAACTCTAGCCCTAGACTTAAACAAAAACCTAGCCGTAGCCCTACAATAATTCTTAACATAAACTGAATACTTACCCTACTCCTACACCTAAACCTAGTGCTAATTCTGGCTCTAACTCTAACCCTAACCTTATCCCAAAAACTGACCCTGATTTTAACACTGAACCTAGCTTTAAACCTGACACTCACCCAAAACGTATACCTAACACTACACCTAGCCATAACCCTAACCCTAAAACTACCCCTAATCATAACCCTATGTCTTACAGTACCCATGGCCCTAACCCTAGGCCTAAACTAGCACAAAATCTAGCCCTAATCCTAGGCCTGAACATTGCCCTAAGCATAACCCTAAATCTAACTCTACCCTAACCCTAACCCTAAGCCTTGCTTTAGACCTAACCCTAGCTCAAAGCCAAAACTTTACCCTTAACATAAACCAAGTCCTATCCCAAACCCTAACCTAACACTAGCCCTAATCCTAACCTTAACCATAGACCTAACCATAGCTCTAATTATATCCACTACCCTAACACTAGCCCTAATCCTAACCATAACCCTAGCCCTAACCCTAGTTCTAATTCTATCCATTACCCTAACTATAATCCTAACACTAATATTAAGCCTAGGCTTAACCCTAAGCCTATCACAATCCCTAAACCTATCCATTGACCTAAAACTAACCTGAACCCTAATCCTAAGCCTATTCATTAATCCAACCCAAAATCTAACACTAATGCTAATTCAAGCCGTAAACCTAAACCTTAAACTAAATGAATCAATAAGCTGTACACTGACCCTAATAATACACATAGCACTAAACTTGACCTTTACTCTAAATCTAACCCTTACACTAGACATAACCATAAACATAACCAAAATCATATTCCTGTATGTGACCCTAGAAGTGACATTTGCCCTAGCCCTAATCGTAGCCCTAACCCTAACACGAACACTAGCTCTCGTCCTAGACCAAAACCTAGCCTTAATCATAACCCTAACCCTAATTCTAACATATTCCCTATCCCTAAACCTAGTTATAACCCCATTGCTTACCTTAAACCTAACCCAAACCCTAACCCTAACACTAACTCTAGCCCTAACTTTAACTCTAGGACTAACCCAAACACTAACACTAACACTAATTCTAAACCTAATCCTAATCCTAGCTTCAAGACTACTCCGCCCCAGCCCTAGCCCTAATTCTAACCCTATCACTTACTGTAACCTTATTCCTAGCCATAGTCTAGAATAACACAAGACCTGACCTTAAACCTTGCCCTAACCCTAGATCTAAACCTAACACTAAATCTAACCCTAATTCTACACCTAAACCTCACCCTAACACTAGTCCTTACCCTAATGCTAATCCTAAAACAAGCCCTAATCAAAGGCTTAGCCCTAAAACAAAACAAACAATAACACTAACCCTAAACTTTTACCTAAACCAAAGCCTAACTTTACCTCTAGCCTTAAGCCTAGCCCTAATTCTACTCATAATCTTAACCCTAAAACTACTTTTGAACCTGTCTCTGACATTAACACTAACCCTACCTCTTTTTTTTTCTTTTTTTCTAACCCTATCTCTAATCATCACCCTAAACCTAAAACTTACTCTAACACGCGACCTAATCCTAACCCTAATTCTAAAATTAGTTCTAATCAAAACTCTAGATCATACACTAGTGATAATCTTAAAACTAATGCTAACCAAAACCTAGCCCAAATCTGAGACCTAACCATAGCTTTCACCCTAACCTTAACCCTAACACTAGCCCTAAACCTAACCCGAACCCTAGCTCTAATTTATCTCTAACATTATCTTTACCCTAGCCAAACCCCAACCCTAATGCTAACCCTAGTCCTAAAACTAATCCTTAGTCTAACTCAAAATTTAACCCTATTACTAGTCCTAAACCTAGCACTCATTCTTGTTATAACCATAACCCAAATTCTAACCCTATCCCTGACCCTTATTCTGACACTCAATCTAAAGCAAACTCTAACACTAGCCCTACCCATAACCCTATATCTAAACGTAACCCTAATACTAGATCTAGATTAAATCTAATCCTAAATCCAGACATATCTTTAGCAAAGACCAAAACAAAAACATAGCCCTAGCTCTAATGATAAACCTTAACCTAAGCCAAACACCAATCTTACCTCTAGACCTAACCAATCCTAATTCTGGCTCAGGCAATAACCCTCACCCTTATCCAAAGACAGACACTGACACTAACACTAACCCTAGCTATAAAACTGATGCTAACTGAAACCTAAACCTACCATTAGGCCTAGCCATAATGGAAAACATAACACTTACTTTACCGTAGCACTAAAACTAGCTCTAAACCTAACACAAAACCTAGCCCTAATCCTAGGCCTAAATCTAACCCAAAGTGTAAGCCTAACCTTAACCTAACCTTATCCCTTATGCTAAGCCTAACCCTCATGCTAACCTTAAAACTCGCCTTAGACTTAAACCTAGGTAAAACACAAAATCGAACCCTAAACATAACCCTAGCCCTATCCATGAAACTAAACCTAATCCTAGCCCTAATCATAATGTTAACACTAGCCCTAATACTATTCTAAATTCTAACCCTAACCCTAACCCTAAACCTAAACCTATCCATTAGCCTAAGGCTAATTTTAACCCTAATGCTAATTTGAAGTGTAATCCTAATAATTAACCTAACACAAAACTGCATCCTGACCCTGACCCTAAAAATACACCTTACCCTTAACATGGCCCTTACCCTAAACCTAATGTTAGACCTAGCCATGAATCTAACCATATAACTATCCATAGCTGTAACCCTAAACCTGACATTATCACTATCTCTAAAACATGCCCTAACCCTAACACAAAACCTAGTCCTCATCCAAACCACAAATCAAGCTTCAATCCTAACACAAATATAACCATAGGCCTAATCCTAACCCTTTTGCTAACTCTAACCCTATCAATTACCCTACACCTAACAAGAACCCTAAACCTAAACCTATCATTACCCTAACCAAACCGTAATGCTAATTCAAGTCTAAACCTAAACCCTAACATAAACCAAACCTGAAACCTAATTCTAACTGTAATAATATCCCTAGCTCTAAACCTGACCCTTACCCTAAACCTAACCCTTACACTAGACTTAGACATAAATCTAACCCTCAATGTATCCCTAACGTAAGCCTAGACCTGATACTAGCCCAAGCCCTAATTCTTGCCATAACCCTAAAACAAACCAGAGCCCACATCCTAGCCCTAAACCTAGCCTTATTATTAAACTAAACCATAACCCTACCCCTAACCAAAATTCTAACCTTCAACCTAACTCTAAAACTAGCTCTAACCCCATCCCTTCCTCTAAACCTTAACCTAACCCCAAACCTAAACCTATGTCTAACCCCAATACAAATGCTAGACGTAATCCTAGTCCTAATTTACCCCTAAACCCAACCTAACCCTAGCCCTAAGACTAACTCTAACACTTGCCCTAGTCATATTTCTAGTGCTAACACTATCCCTTACCATATTCCTATCACTTGCCTTTACATTAGCCCTAACCCTAGCTCTAGTCCTAATCTTATATCTAAGCCTAACTCTAAATCAAACCCTAACACTAAGCTAAACCTCTCACTAAAACAAGCCGAAATAATAATGCTAATCCTAAAACTATACTTAACCTAGCACTAGCCCTAATCAAAAACCAAGCCATAGCCCTAACCATAACCTTTAACATAAACCAAACCCTAAACCTAGCCCTAAAGCTAACACTAATTTGAGTCCAATACCTAACCCTAAAACAAACCCTGACCCTGACTCTGACCCTAACACTAACCCTAGCTCTGAACATCACTCAAAACCTATATCTAAACCTAACCCTATACCTAGCCCTAACCCTAACCCTAAAACAAGTTCTACTCATAACCTTAGTTCTTACATTAGCTGAAGCCCAAAATCTAGCCCTAATCTAGCCCAAAACCTATCCCTAATCAGAGCCTTAAAACTAACTTTAACCCTAACCAAAAACCTAATTCTAGCTCTAACACTTACCCTAAACCTAACCATAACCCTAACCCTTGCCATTACCCAAAACCTAACCTTAACCCTAGCCTTAGTCCTAACAATAAACCTAGCCCAAACCCCAGCTGTAACCCTATCCATTACCCTAATCCTAATCCTAACCCTAGGATAACACTGAACTTATTCCTAACCATAAACCTGTACATTACCATAAACCTAACCTGAACCCTAAACCTAACCATATCCATAAATTTAATCCTAATACTTATAAGCTTAACCCTAAAACTATCTCTAACCATAACCTAGACCTGACATTAGCCCTAGCACTAATTAAGCCCTAAGACTAGAACAAAATCTAGCCCGAATCCTAGCCATAATCTTAGACTTAATCCTAAACCTAACCCTAACTAACCATAGAACTAAACTTAACTTTAAACCTTGCCCTAGTTCTAAAGCTAGCAATAACATCATATCGATCCATAAGTATAACCATAAGCCTAGCAATAAACCTAGGCTCAGCCTTAATACTAACCCTAGCTCTAATCCTATCCCTAATTAAGCCATAATTCTAAACCTATATATACACCTAACACTAAGACTAACTGTAACTCTCACCTTAGCACTAGCCCTAGTTCTTAAACTAACCCTTATGATAATTCAAACCCTAGACCTAACCCTAGCCCTAACCTTCACTGTAGTCCTAAACTTAGATCTAACCCTATCTCTAAATATAACCCTTAAACTATGCCTAAACCACACCCTAACACTAGCTCTAACCCTAATGCTAATTTGAAAATTAGCCCTAACACTAGCCATCGCCCTCAAGCAAAACCGAGCCATAGCAGTGACTCTAAACCTTAACCTAATCCAAAACCTAACCCTACACCTAGTACTAATCCTAGACCTAATTTGAGACCTAACCCTAACTCTAGAACTAATACTAACACTGACTCTGACCTTAACACTAACCCTAGTTCTACACATCACCCTATCCCTAAACCTAATCCTAACACTAGTCCTCGCCCTAGACCTATCCCTAAAACTAGCCCTAATCGTAATGCCTGTTCTTAAATTAGCCATAGCCCTAAACCTAACACAAAACCTAGCCATAATTCAAGCTTAACCCTAACTTTAACCCTAACCCTAACCCTGGCCCTAACCCTAGTCTTATCCCTAGTCCTAATCCTAGCTCTAACCCTATGTCTTACACTTAGTCAAACCCTTACCCTATCGCTAACATAGTCCTAACCCTAATTCTATGCCTACCCCAAACTTAACTCCATTCCTAATACTAACCTTAGCCCTCATTTTAGCTGTAAATTTATCCCAAACACTAACCCTAACCCTGAGCCTTATTCTGTCCCTAACACTAAACCTAGGTTTAAACCCTAAATTTTATCCAAAACATAACACTAGCCTTACCAGTAACCCTAACCCTAAACCTAACACTAACACTAGCAATAGACTTAACATAATCCTTACCGTAGCCATAACCCTCGCATTAGCCCTAACAATATCCCTTAACCAAACCAAACACTCACTCTACCCAAAGACCTACCCTAGTCCTTATTCTGGACTAACACTAAATCTGATCCTAACCTGAACCCTGACACTTACCCTAACAAAAACCCTAATTCTAAACATTGTCCTAACCCAAAAACTAACCGTAACACTAGACGAACTCTAAATGTTGCCATAAACATAACTGTAGCTCTTACATTACCCATATACCTAACACAAGCCCTAAACCTCACACAAAACCTAGCCATAATTACAGCCCTAAAACTAACCCTAAGCATAACCCTAACCTTAAAACTACCCCTAACCCTAAACCTAACCCTACCCCTAATTCTAGCCCTAACTCTAGCTCAAACCCTAAACCTTACCCTAAATATAACCCTAGCCAAAACTCTAAACCTCACTAACTTTAGCCCTAATTCTAACTGTAAACATAGACCAAAGCCTAGCTCTAACTCTATCCATTACACTAACCATAACCCTAAAACTAATGCTAACTCTAGCCCTAAACCTAACCCTAACCCTACACTAGCCCTGACTGTAACCCAAACCCTCACCTTAGGCCTAAACCTAGCTCAATCCCTAACCATTACACTTAACCTAACACTAACACTAACCCAAGGCCTAACCATAGCCCTAACCCCAGCCCTACTCCTAACCTTAACCCTAGCCCAAACCCTAGCTCGAACCCTACCCATTACCGAACCCTAAACTTAACCCTAATGATAACACTAGACCTAAAGGGAAATGTACACTAACCCTAAACCAAAACCAAATCCTAGAGCTAATAGTGAACCTAACCCCTAACCCTAAATCTACGTTAGCTCAAATCCTTAACCTAATTCTAAACCTAAACCTAAGGCTAACCTAAACCTGAACCTATCTTTAACCTGACATCTAAACCTATTACCCTAACCTTAATGATAACCCTCCCCCTTACTCTAACACTAACCCTGACCATAAACCTAGACCAAACTCTAAATAACCCTTAGCCAGAGCCAAAATCTTAGCTCAAACCCTAAACCTAATCCTAAATGTAACTCTCGCCTTAACCAGGACCCTAACCCTAATTCTAGCCCTCATTTTAACCATAACCCTAGCCCTAACTCTAGGTATAACCTTATAAATTACCCTAATGATAACCATAACCCTAATGCTAACCCTAAGACTAATCCTCAAACTATCACTATCTTAAACCTAACCTGAAACCTAAACCTAACAGTATCCATTACCTTAACCCTAATTCTAACCTTATTGCTAATTTGAGGCTTAAACCTAAACTTTAACCTAACCCAAACCCGAAGCCTGACTCTGACCCTAATAATACCCCAGCTCTTATTCTGAACCTTTCCCTAAACTTAACACTTTAATTTGATCTCGAACATAAACGTAACCCTAAAAATATCACTTAATATAAATCTTGACCTGACATTAGTTCTACTGCTAAATCTTGACCTATACCAAACACACAACCTAGCCCAATCCTTGAATCTAGTGTTATACTAAACCTAACCCTAACCCTAACCCCAACCCTAAAGCTAATCATAAAACTACCTCTAACCCTAACCATAACAGTAAAACAAAATCGAGAAACAGGCCTAACAATAACCTTAACTTAAAACAAATGCAAGCACTACATCTAGATCTAACTCTAGCCCTAATTCGAGTCCTAATCATAACCTTAAAAATAACTCTGAACCTGAATTATATTCTAACACTCATCCTAGCTCTAAACACCATCCTAAACTTAAACTGAAACCTAACAGTAACCCTATCCCTAATTTGGGTTCTAACCCTAACCCTAAAACTAACCCTGACTTGACTGATATCCTAACACTAAACCTAGCTATAAGTATCACCCAAATCTTAAACCTAACCCTAACACTTGACCTATCCCTACCTCTAACCCTAATTGTAACCCAAGATCTTATATTAGCCATTGCCCTAACCCTAGCCTTAAACCTCACATGAAAACTAGTCCTAATCTGAGCCCTAAACCTAGCTTTAACCCTAACCATAAACCTAACCCTAGCCCTAACACTATACCTTACCCTGAGTAAAACCTTAAACATAATGGTAACCCTAGACCTATCCTTAATCCTTAGGCTAACTGAATCTTAACCATGTTAATAGCCCTAACCCTAGATCTCATTCTAGCTCTAATGTTATCCCAAACCCTAAACCCAACACTGACCCTTATTCTGAACATAACATATACCCTGGGGCTAAACCTGGCCCTAACCCTAAACCAAACCCTAACACTAGACCTACTTGTAACCTTATGCCTAAACCTAACCCTACCACTATCTATAGACCTAAACCCAATCCCAAATCTACCCTGAACTCTAGCTCTAGACCTAAACAAAATCCTAGCCCTAGCCCTAATAAAAACCTTTACCTCACCCAAACACTAACTCAAACCCTAGACTTAAACCTAGTCCTAATTCTGGCTGTAACCCTAATTTTACCTCTAACCCAAACACCGACCTTGCCTTTAACACTAAACCTACCTCCAAACCTAAAACTAACCAACACCTAAACCTAATTCTAGACCCAGCCATAACCCTAACCCTAAAACTAGCCCTAATCATAACCCTAGATCTTACATTACCCATAGGCCTAACCCTAGGCCTAAATCTAACACTAAACATAGAGCTAATTTTAGGCCTAAACCTAGCCTTAAGTATAACCCTAAACCTAACACCTGCCCTACACGTAACCCTATCCCTCACGTTAGTCGTAAGATAGTCAAAGCCTTTTACCTTAACATAAACCTAGAGCAATCCCTACCACTCACTCTAAACCTAGCCCAAATCCTAAACTTAACATAGCCCCAAACCTAGATTTAACCTACCCATTACCCTAACCCTAAACCTAAACTTATTGACAATCCTGGCCAGAACCCTTATGTTAATTCTAACTTTAACTGGAAAATTAACCAGAGACATAACCCTAAAATTAACATTCAACATAGCCTAACTCTAGATCAAACCATAAACCTAACCATAAACCTAAACATAACCATAGCCCTAATCCTAAAACTATCACTAATTTTAAATCTAAACCAAATCTAAACCCAAACTAACCCTATCCGTTACCTTAACCCTAACCCTAATGTTAAGGATAACCCTAGCCCTAACTCTAATCCTAATATTAATCCTACCATTATCTTATCCCTAGACCTAACCGTAAACCCTGCCATAACCCTAGCTCAAAAACTAACCTTTATGCTAAACACAACACTAACCCTAACCCTAACTCTAAATTTAACACTAACTCTAACACTAACTCAAGGCATATTCCTAACCATAACTCTAGTTCTAATCTAACCTCTATCATTTAAATTACCCTAACCATAACCCCTACCCTAATGCTAACCCTAATTCTAAACTAACCCTATCACTAATGCTAACCGTATACATTACCATAAACCAAACATGAACCTTAAAACAAACCCTAACTATACCCTAACCCTAACCTTAATGCTAATTTGAGCCATAAACCTAAGTCCTTACCTAAGCCAAATACTTCTCCTAATAATTCCCTGAGCTCTAAACCTGACACTTACCCAAATCCTAACCCTTCACTAGTCGTAGCCATAAGCCTAACCCTAAAACTATCTTTAACCATAACCTGAGACCTGATATTAGCCTTAGCACTAATCGAAGCCCTGAATATAAAATAAACACTAGCCCTCATCCTAGCCCTAAACCTTGCCTTAATCATAACCCTAACCTCAACCCGAACCCTAACTGTAACTCTAACCCTCACCATACATCTAAACCTAGCTATAATGCCATTCTTTATCCTAAACTTAAACCTAACCCTATTCTTATCGCTAGGCCTAAGCTGAACACTAACCCTAGCCCTAATCCTAGCCCTAATTACCCCTATGCAAATCCCTAACTCTAATTTTAGCCCTATAACTAACTCTAAATCTCACACTAGCCCTATCCCTAGATCTAACCCTATCCCTTAACATAACTCTAACCCTGGCCCTAACCCTAGCCCCATCATTAATTCTAGCCTAATCATAGATCTAAACCCAACTATAAATATAACCCTAACACTAAGTCTAAGCCTAAAACTAACACTAGTCCTAACCCTAATACTAATTGTAAAACTAGCCCTAACCCTAACCCTAGACTAAAACAAAACCGAGCAATAGACCTAAACCTAAACCTTAACTTAAACCAAACCTGAAACTACTATAAGAACTAATCCTAGCCCTAATTGGGTCCTAAACATAACCTTAAAACTAACCCTGACCCTGATTCATATCCTAACACTCACCCTAGCTCTAAAAATGATGTTAACCTTAAACCAAACCCTAACAGTAAACCTAGCCCTAATTCGAGTCTTAATTCAAACCCTAAAGCTAACCCTGACCCTGACTCTTATCCTAAACATAACTCTAGTGCTAAATTTCACCTTAAGTGTAAATCTAACACTAACACTAGAACTACCCCTAACCCTGACTCTAAAGCTAACCCTAATTGTAACCCTGGTTCTTACTTTAGCTGTTGCCCTAACCCTAGCCCTAACACTAACACAAAAACTAGCCCTAATTGGAGCCCTAAACCTAGCTTTAACCCTAAACCTACCCCTACCCCTACCCCTAACACTAGGTTTAATACTATCCCTAAAGCTAAGAAAAACTCTAACAATAATGGTAACACTAGACCTATCCCTAATCCTCAGGGTAATGAAAACTCTCGCCATATTAATAGTCCTAACCCTAGCCCTCATTCTAGCTCAAACCTTATCCCAAACCTTAAACATAACCCTGACTTTTATTCTGACCATAACACTAACCTATGCCTACACCTGACTCTAATGCTAGACCAAACCATAACACTAGTCCTACCAGTAAACTTATACCTAAACCAGACCCTATCCCTAGCTCTAGGCCTAAACCTAATCCTAAATCTAGCCTTAATTCTAGCTCTAGACCTACACAAAAACCTAGCCTTAGCCCTAACAATAACCTTTAAATTAACGCAAAGACTAACACTCCCCTAGACATAAACCTAGTCCCAATTCTGGCTTTAACCTTAACTCTAACTCTAAACTGAACACTGACCCTGCCTTTAACACTAAATCTATCTCTAAACCTTACCATAACCAAAAACCTAAACCTAACACTAGACATAGTCATAACCCTAACCCTACAACTAGCCCTAATCATAATCCTAGCTCTTACATTAACCATAGCTCTAACTCTATGCTTTAAACTAACACAAAACCTAGAGTGAATTCTAGGCATAAACCTATCCCTAAGCGTAACCGCAACCCTATCCCTAGCCCTAACCCTAAACTTAACCCTAACCCTAAACCTAGCTCAAAACATACACCTTACCTAATCCTATACCTAACAGTATTGATAAACCTAGGCTTAACCCAAAACAAAACCCTAACCCTAACCAGAAAAGTAACAATGGACCTAACCCTAAAAGTAACACTCTCCATGGCCCTAACCCTAGTTCAAAAACTAACCCATAACATAAACCTAAACATAACCGTAGCCTTAACTTAATCTGAAAACTAAATCTAACCATAAATCTAAATGTAAACCTACATCTAACCATATCCATTACCCTAATCCTTATCCTAAACCTAATGTTAACCCTAGCCTTAAATTTAACTCTAAACCTAAACCTATCATAATCCTGTCCCTAGACCTAAGGCTGAACCTAATCCTTGATCTAGCCCTAGAACTAACACTAGCTCAAACCCTAGCCGTTACACTAAACATAAACCTATCCCAAACCCTAATCACAATACTTGCCCTAATCCTAACTATAAACATAGCCAAAACTCTACCTCTAACTCTAGCCATTACCCTAATCATAACACTAAACCTAATGCAAAACCTAGCCCTAACCAGAACCCTAACCCTTACTCTATCCCTAGTCCTGATTCTAACCTGAAGCCTCAACCTAGCCCTAACACTTACTCAATCCCTGACCCTTACCCTTAACCTAACCATAAGAAAATGATAAGCCTAACCCTAAACCTAACCCTAGCCCTAGCCCTACTCCTAAACTTAAAACTAGACTTAGCCTTAGCTCTAAACCCATCAATTACCCTGACACTAACCATGAACATCACGATAACCTTAACCCTAATGCTAAACCTACTCTAACACTAACTGTAAACCTAACCCTACACCTAACAATAAACCTAAACATTGCCATAGTCCTGAACCTAACTCAAACCCTAACAATTATGCTAAACTTAACACTAACTCTAGTCCTTAATCTAAACCTAACCCTAACCCCCCTAACTCAACATCTAAACCTGTCCATACCCTTAACCCTAATGGTAAACCTAATCCTAATCCTAGACCTAATCCTAAACCTAACCCTATACTTAGCTCTAAACCTAGCTCAAACCCTAACCCATATTCTAAAACTAACCCTAGCCTTAACCCTAACCCTAAATATAGCCTTAATCCTAAACATAACCCTAGCCCTAAACCTAGCTCTAACCCTATCCATTACCCTAATGATAACCATAAACCTAATGCTAACCCTAGGCTGAACACTAACCCTATCCATTACCCTAAACCTAATCTGAGCCCTAAACCTAAACTGAAGCCTAAACCTAACCTTATCCATCATCCTAACTCTAACTCAAACCTAATGCTAATTTGAGCCATAACACTAAACCTCAACCTAACACAAACCCAAAACCTGACTCTATTATAATACCCTAGCTCTAAACTTGAACCTCACCATGAACCTAACTCTGACACTAAACCTAGCCATAAATCTTACAAAAAAACTATGCCTAACCATAACCCTAGACCTGAATTTAGCCCTTGCCCCAATTCTTGCCATAAACCTAACACAAATGCTAGCCCACATCCTAGACCTATAACTAGTCTTGATCCTAACACAAACCCTAACTCTAGCCATATCCCTAATTTTATCCCTCACCCTAGTTCTGAACCTTGCTATAACCCCATCCCTTCCCCCAAATATAACCCTAACTCAAACTCTAGACTTAACCCTTACACAAATCCTAGACCTGATCCTAGCATTAATTTAGCCCTAACCCTACCACTAGCACTAAGACTAATTCTAACTCTCACCATAGCCCTATTCCTAGATCTAATCCTATTCCTTACCATAACCATAACACTTGCCCTAACTTTTGCCCCAACACTAGCCCTAGCCCTAACCCTAGAACTAACCATAACTCTAAGTCCAACTTTAAACCTAAGCCTAAATCTCACACTAACACTAGCCCTAAAACTAACACTAAACCTAAAACTAGCCCTAATCTAGTTCAAGCCATAAAAAAACCAAGCCATAGTCCTAAACCTAACACTTAACCTAAACCAAAACCTAACCCTACACCTAGTCCTAACATCAGCCCTAATTCTAGTCCTAACCTAACCCAAAAACTAACCTTGAGCTTGACTCTTATCTTACTCTAACCCTAGATCAAACATCACCAAAATGTATACCTAAACCTAAAACTAGAACTAGGCCTAAGAGTAACCCTACAAGTAGCCCTAATCATAACTATAGATCTTACATTACCCTTAGCCCTAATCCTAGCCCTAACCTAACCCAAAACCTAGCCCTAAACTGAGCCCTCCACCTCGTTTTAACCCTAACCCTAACCCTAACCTTACTCATTAATCTACAACTAACCCTAAATCTAAAAATGGCCCTAAACCTAAACCTACCCTAGACTTAATCCTAACCATAATCCTTACCCTAACTCTAGCTCTAATCCTATCCATTACCCTAAACATAACCCTAATCCTAGTGCTAAACCTAGCCCTAAACTTAACTCTAATCCTAAACCTAGACCTGACACTAACCCTAACGTCACAATAACCCTAACCATAGCTCAAACCCTAACACTTACCCTATACCTAACCATAATGCTAACCCTAGACCTAACCCTAACCCTAAAACTAGACTTTATCCTAACTATAAACCTAGCCCTAACCTATCCATTACCCTAAACATAAGCCTAACCCAAACATAGCTCTAAATATAATGCTTACCCTACCCATTACCCTAACCCTAACTATAAATGTCATGATAACACAACCCTAAACCTAAAACTATTCTAACCCTAACTGTAAACTTAAGCCTTGTCCTAACTCTAAACCTACACTAACCCTAACTGTAAACCTAACCCTAGAACCAACCATAAAACTAACCCTATAGTAGTCCTAATCCTAGCTCAAATCCTAAAAGTTACACTAAACCTAACACTAACCCTAGTCCTAAACATAAATCTAATGCTATCCATTTAGGCTTAACCCTAAACCTATCACTAACACTAACCTTATTCTTACCTAAAACCAACCTGAACACTAAACCTAACCCTATCAATTACTCAAACCCTAACATAACCCTATTGCTAATTTGAGGCCAAAAATTAATCCAAAACTTAACTCAAACTCTGAACCAGACACTGACTCTAATAACACACCTAGCTCTAAACCTGATCCTTACCCGAAACATAACCCTTAAACTAGACTTAGCCATAAAACTAAAACTAAAATTATCCCTAACCGTATCCTTAGACCTGATAATAGAACTCTACCTAATTCTTGCCTTAAACATAACACAAAGCAGAGCCCTCATCCTAGCCTTAAACCTAGCTTTAACCCTAACCCAAACCCTAACCCTAGCCCAAACCCTAATTTCAACCCTCGCCCTATTTCTGAACCTAGGTATAACCACATCCTTTCCCCATCACTATCCCTAAAACTAACACTATCTCTAACACTAAACCTAGCCCTAATTTATTGCTAACTGTAACCGTAACTCTAAACTTAGCCCTAAGACTAACTCTAATTGTAGCCCAAGACCTATTTCTAGTACCAACTTTATCTATTGCCTAACCCTAACACTAGCCCTAACCTTAGCCCTAAACCTAGCCATAGTCCTAAACCTAGAACTAACTCTAACTCTAAATCTACTTTAATTATAAACCTAAACCTCACCCTAACACTAGCCCTAAACCTAATTCAAATTAGAAAACTAGCCCTAACCCTAGCCATAGCCCACAAACAAAACTAAGCTATAGCCCTAATCCTAACCCTTAACCTACACCAAATCCTAATGCTACATATAGTTCTAACCCTATCCCTACAACTAATACTGACCCTGACTCTGACCCTAAAACTAACCCTACTTCTAAACGTCACCCGAACCCTAAACCTAAACCAAAGACTGGACCTATCCCTAATCCTAAACCTAAAACTCTCTCTAACTGTAAAGCTAGTTCTTATATTAGAAAGAGCCCTAACCCTAACACAAAACCTAGTGCTAACATGATCCTCAATTCTAACTTTAACACTAACCCTAACCCTAATCCTAACACTAATCCAAACCCTAGCCCTAAACATATTCCTTACACTAAGCCAAACTCTCACCCTAATGCTACCCTAGTTCTAAAACTAACACTTAGCTTACCCCAAGCCCTAACTCAATTACTAGTCCAAACCCTATCCCTAATTCTGTCTCTAACCTTAACCCGAAACCTAAGCCAAACCCTGATGCTTACACTAACACAAACCCTAGTTCTAAAGCTTATCCTAACCAAAAACTTAAACCTAACACTAGACATATGTATAACACTAATAGAAAAAAAAAAAAAAAAAAAAAAAAAAACGAGCCATAACCATAACCCTAGGTCTTACATTATCCATAGACATAGCACTAGCCATAAACCTCACACAAAACCTAGCCCTAATACAAGCCCTAAACCTAAACCTAAGCATAACCTTAACCCTAACCCTAGCACAAACCCTAAGCCTAATGCTTGCCCTAGATCAAACCCTACCTCAAACTCTAACCCTTACTCTAAACATAACCCTAGCTCTAACCCTAAATCTAACCCTATCCCTCATCCTATCTGAAACCATAACCCAAATTCTAGCTCTAACTTTATCCATTACCTTAGACATAACCATAAACCAAATGCTAAACCTAGTCCTAACCCTAACTGTAGCCCTGACTCTAAACATAAACCTCGCCCTAGCCCTAACCCTAGCTCAAACCCTAACACTTACACTAAAACTAACCCTAACACTAGCCCAAGTTGTAACCCAAACCCTAGCCCTAATCCTAACTTTAACCTAAGCCCTAACACTAGCACTAAACATACTTATTACTCTAAATATAAGCCTAAACCAAATATTTACTCTAGGCCTAACCCGAATCCTATGCCTAACACTCACCCTATATATTACTCTAAACCTAACCTAAAGTGTAAACCTAATTTTATCCATTACTCTAACCCTAACCCTAACCCTAATGCTAATTTGAGCCCTAACCTTAAACCTTAACCCAAACCAATCCTTAACCCATACTCTGACCATAATAATAATCTAGCTCTATACCTGACCCCTATGCTAAACCTAATCCTTACACCAGACCTAGCCATAAACAGATCCCTAACTCTATCCCTAACCATAACCCTAGACCTGATATTAGCCCTAGCCCTTATTCTAGACCTAACCCTAACAAAAACCCTAGACCTAATCCTAGCCCTAAACCTAGACTTAATCCTAAACGAAACCCTCACCTAGCCCTATCCCTAAATATAAACCTTGTCCTAACACTGAACCTAGCTATATAACCCCAAACTTTCCCCTAAAACTAACCCTAACCTTAGCCCTAACCATATGCCTAACCCTAACACTAATCATAGCGCTAAACCAAGCCCTATTTGAACCCTAACCTTAACCCTACCCCTAAACCTAGCCATTGTTCTAACCCTAAATCTTAAACTAAACCAAACCCTAACCAATAACTAGCCATATCCAAGCTCTAATTCGAGTCTAGGCCTAAAACTAACCCTCACTCTGACGCATATCCAAACACAAAGCCTAGCT